>NW_026933961.1:0-11277 GCF_032062105.1 Saccostrea cuccullata
TAGACCAATTTTTCGGTCAGAAGTCTGAAAAATATTCCCGAAAACGGACTTGAAATGTTAAACATTCACCATCCGCACATTCAGTACAATTATTACAGTGTATGCCTTAACGACGTTCGATCCTGGTATTTAAAGTCTTAAACTTTTTTTGCCAAGTATATTTTTAGTTTCTACATACATAGCTTAATTAAAATTCAAATCAAAAAATGGGGGTCAATATGCTTCTTTTGGCGCTACAGTACATTTAATATGACCTTTTTGCACTGAAATTAATGCCTAATTAAAAATTACATCTTCCACGTTTTCCCCCCAATATTTTTATCCAATTAAAGCAAGAAACAAAATGGACTCTAAGTCTATTTAAAAAAAAGACACTTTAAAATTGTGACTAAGAAAAAGTTTCAAACTGCTTCGCATAATCAATTATTTGACCTTTCTGCACTAATAAAAAGAGTTTTTTCTGGAATTGAAAATTTAATAAACGAGAAAATTATTTTAAAGTCTTAAACTTTTTCTGATTTTAAGCAAATAGGTCAAAGTTATTTTGAATATTTAGAAAAGAACATCAAAAGTGGAGGTATATGATGTAAATTTTCAGATATAATTAAAAAGGTGTCAATTTTACGTTAAAATTTACAAAATTTTTTCCCGGATTTTCAGAATATATTTACTATATTTGTCACACTTTGTTGATAGAAGTCAGGAAAAAATAATTCAATAGATATTTCAGAACAAGCAAAACACATTTCACTGCAAAAAACAGCTTTGCGTGCAACCAGCATGAAAAAATAGGAATCCAAAATTAATAGTACTGTTTTATTTCAAAAGGGGTAAAACTTATCATTTTCGTCTGAAAAACCTTCCGCCACAAAATATAGTCCCTAGCTTAATTCTACCTGAATAGAATTTAATCGCAGTTTTTTCATTGAATATAGTTCAATTTGCATTGTAGAATTCAGATTTGATGTTAGAATTTTAAAATAATGCAAAATTTTATAAATAAAGGACATGACCAAAATCCACTCAAAATCGCAGGATCGAACGTCCTTAATTACTGAGCCGGAACACCTCCAACATAAAATTAGAATAATATAATTTCAATAAAGTTATCAGATATGTACTCACTTTTATCCAATGAACTTTTGTGTTCTTCTAAGTAGCCATAAAAGATGCGTAATAGATTGTTTACCAATTTTAAATAGTGGCAATACTTTTGTGAGGGCCACAGTTTCTCAAAAATAGGATAGATATCCTCCAAAAACCCTCCTCCAAAGGTCTTATTGATCTCATCAACTCTCTGAATAAAACTCTCTATTTCTTCGTCTGTTCTACAATAACATGTTTTATTTCATAAAACCTTGACTTTATCGATAGCGAAAACAATACTCAGTAAGAATGTTAGTTATGATAGAAAATGAAAATGTGACGTGTAAGTATCAACTGATCTAGAAAAGAGGAAATAAAATATATATTTTAAATCTATAATATCGTCAGTTTTGACTATATATGGAAGCATGTCATTTACAGGTCATTTACAGTAAAGGTATACAATAATCACATTATTAATTTCTGAAACTTAATAAGAAACGAAAATAATTCATTTAAATGCTATTTATGTTCATAAATAATTTTATGCCCATTTCTTGTGTATTGAAAGTGGGACAAGCGAGATAACTCTAATACTTTTGTTCGGTCTTGTTTTTGGAACAGCCTCAGTATATGATTGAGTACAATCAGTGGCAGCGCCATATTTGTATGGAAATACAATTTTATTTTTGAACAAGCAAGTTGGCTTACAGCGTGTCCAGTGCACAGTTAATACATTTGATGGACTTCTCGTGGTGTGATCTTTTGGATTTCCAAGGAATTCAGCACATTTGTAAGTGTTAAAAGACGAGACTTGAAATTCGGTCCTGGCACACGTGGAAGGCCTACGTGCGTTCCGATTTTTCATCATTCGTAACCTGTGTTGTCCCAACGATCATTGTTTTGTACTGTGTTCTTCCTTCATCAAGATGTCTGTATTAATATTTGGTGACTCACACATTCGACGCTTATATCATTATGCGAGGAATCAGAGACAATTTTGAAACAATTATATTTAATGTACAAAATGTAGCGATCTCGGTCATTGGGATTAGTGGGGACAGAATAGGTCGAAGTATGGACATTAGAGTGCTAGAAGAGGAGATTCAAAGGAACCGACAACAGAAGCTAACTTTATATATTGCGGGAAACGATATCGATCAGCCGCAGGCTGATGAGGATTCGGTTAGGGAGATTGTGTCAAAAATAATGGCAACATGTGACTTGTTTTTAAACCGGTATCATTTAAATAAGATATATGTGTGTCAGTCGTTACCAAGATATTCCACCAGACACTGCCGAGTTGTTTTAACGTTATATAATAAGTAAATAGTCTTGGCAAATCAACTTTTAAAAGAAGAAGTTAAAAACAGAAGGCAGGTTGTGTACTGGAAGTTAAAGGGCTTAAAGAACTCTGTGGTGAATAACTTTTGTGATTAGGGCAATCAGGGGTGCTGTGATACATAGTACAAGTGATAGCTAGATAAATAGTTTGTATGTCATTTAGCCATATAACAATTATGGTTAATTTGCATCTTAAGTTTATGAAACAGGCAATACATCTATATGTACCTTAGCCTTAGTACCCTAGTGACTTAGAACATCTTACAAAACGGGTATTAATGATTTAAAAAAAAAAAAAAGCTTATTATGCATATATGACACAATGTTATACTTTCAGCAGTTTTCTGTTTAATCACATATTAGATGCATTGTAGAGAGCCAGTCCAAGAGTGGGAAATACAGAAAGGGACCCTTGTGATCAAGCATTTATTTTTACTTAGAACAGTAAGTCTGGAAACTTTTTCTACTGCATGAGTTGCAGAAGAGCCTGTGATAATTTGCCACATGTTCAAGTATGAGTGGTAATTTTGCCACATTACTGAACAATTAGTGGTATTTTAATGTATTACAGTTACTGAATCTTGATAATTTTATCAAGTTACAAATGCGATAATTCTATCGCTCTGCTTTAAAATAAGTGATAATTTTATCACGTCTTGATCAGTGCTGAATCTTGATAATTCTATCAAGTTATAAATGCGATAATTCTATTGCAATTAGTGATAATTTTATCACGTCTTCAATAGTGCTGAATCTTGATAATTCTATCAAGTTACAAATGCGATAATTCTATCGCTATGCTTTACAATTAGTGATAATTTTATCACGTCTTGATCAGTGCTGAATCTTGATAATTCTATCAAGTTATAAATGCGATAACTCTATCGCAATTAGTGATAATTTTATCACGTCTTCAATAGTGCTGAATCTTGATAATTCTATCAAGTTACAAATGCGATAATTCTATCGCTATGCTTTACAATTAGTGATAATTTTATCACGTCTTGATCAGTGCTGAATCTTGATAATTCTATCAAGTTATAAATGCGATAATTCTATCGCTATGCTTCACTAGGGATAGTGAATTAATTAGTGATATTGCAATGGTTTCTTGATACATTGTGTAGCTATATTTCACTAGTGCACTGTAATTATACAGATTGTTTTAAGATTTAAACAATAATTGGTATAAAGAACTACCCTAGAGTCAGGTCTAATGGGTAATTTTATCCTATTGCCTGATATGGACTAATATTTGGATGAGTAAATCAACAATAATTTTGCCACATTAATCAAAAGCTGATAATTTTATCAGTCATAGATAGGTTGAATTCTTGACAAGATTTGTATAAATTAGGCATACATGCTAACATCCATTTACAGAGATGAGTACCGGTAATAGGCCTACAGACTATGGGGTGGTTACAAAGCCAGTTAATTTACAACAAGAGGAAGTCGCAAGTGACACTCCAACAAGCAACAATCATTCAAGCCAATTAGAAGATGGCAATTTTACCAAGTAATTCAGGTACTAATTAACAAACAGCATCTAAGGAGTTATCGCTTAGCGCAGGGGTTAAGAATCCCAGTATCATTAAGCCATTGGGTCTCGGTGTAGATTCTAAGATAAAAAGCAAAATCTGGGGAAATGAATTTGTTGATTTGGAAATTTGTTAGGAATCAAAAATAAGAATAATTATAAAGGCTTTGAAATCAGTGAAATCTTAGAAGGGGAGTGTGAAATAAAGCCCAAAAAGCAAACATTAAATTCAGAAATCCATAGTGAGGCATTGGCTATCAGTTTGGGTAAATCCAAAGTAGGTCTAAATTCTGGGTTTCTGGTATTCATAATCAATTCAAATCTGTTCAATATCAGGAGGTAGAAGATGCAGTAGGTTGAATGCGCATATATGAGAAAAATTGCGGGTTGTTTAAATTGGATATTCAGAATGCATATAAAATTGTTCCAATACATTGTTCAGATTGGGAATTGTTGGGTTTTACTTTAGAAAATGAATACTATTTTGACAAAACTCTCCCTATGTGACTTAATTTTTCTTGTCAGTTATTTGAAGAATTCAGTACTGCAGTACATTGGGTATGTGAAAACAAGTTAGGCTTACATGGGAGACTAGTTCATGTTTTTGTTCAAGGATATTGGTATTCCAATTAAGGAGTTAAAAACTGTCCTTCCCTGTGCTTCGCTTATATGTTTGGGTATTGAGTTGGATTCTATTTTGATGGAGTCATGTTTAGCACAAGACAAGTTAACTAAAGCTAGACACCTAATACAAATTCACAAGTCTAAAAAATCTATAACATTACTAGAGTTACAGTCTGTAATAGGTCTGTTAAACTTCGCCTGTTCAGTGGTCATTCCAGGACGCCCATTTCCTAGGCGGCTAATTGATCTGTTAATTGAGTTAACTCAACCTTTTCATCATAGGAGATTGAATAAGGAAGCTCGAGCGGATTTAAATGCTTGGGGATTGTTTTTGGAGCATTTCAATGGCAAGTCACTGTTTTCATCAGAGCAATGGGACAATTCTGACTCATTACAATTGTATATGGATACAAGTAACATTGGTTTCTGTGGTTATTTACGAAATCAGTATTTTAGTGGTATATGGCCTAAAACCTGGAAAACCTATCATATTACAATAAAAGGAGTTATTTCCCAGTGTACTTGCAGTTCAGCTTTGGGCAGATCAGTTTGAAAATTGATGTGTTATTATTAAAATTTTTTTCACGGATAATGATGCTGTTGTGCACATCATCAACAAACAAACCTAAAGTAAAGACAAATGGTTCTTGTTTGTCGTTTAGTAGTGCAATATTTTAAACACAATATTTTATTTCAAGGAAGACATGTATCGGGTTTAGATAATGTTTTAGCTGATCATCTTTCTCGCCAGCAGATTCCACAGTCCCTACAAAAAATTTCCTACAACAACCCTGTAGCATGCCATAACAACGAGGACAATCTCAAAGTTTAGAATCAATAGCTTCAGATCTAATAAATCAGTCATTAGCAGCATCAACTCATAATACTTATCAAAGGGCAATTGAATATTGCCATTGTTTGGTGTCATCATTTTGCTTTGCCAAGGAAAGGTGTACCAGCAAAAGCAGAAGCTTAAGATATCATTTTGTTTATAGCTTATTGTTACTGGCAACCTATGTTTCAGCATTAAGTATTCAACATAAGATAAGGAATATGAAAGGCCCAACTTTTAGTGAAAAAATGTTTACAAGGTTACAAGAATAAGACAAGCTTAGTTGACCCTAGGTTACCTATAACACCAATCATTCTTAAACAGCTGATAGCTTCTTTACAATATACAACGAGTTTATATTTTGTACAGGTACTTATGAAAAGTGTGTATTTAGTGGCATTTCACTGTTTTCTTAGGATTGTAATTTACAGCTTCAAAAGACAGAAATTGTCATTTATTGACAATACAATCTGTACATTTTTTAGAAAATACTTCAGACTGCCCAGTAGGGTTGGAGTTGACTATGAAAACTTTCAAACATGGTAAAGGTCAATCTTACACTGTGCATGTGAAAAATGACAGCAAAGATAACACAATATGTCCTGTTCAGGCCCTATGGACATATTTTCAATTACGAAAACCAACTTCTGGTCCTCTTTTTACTTTCATGGATGGGTCACCGGTGTCACGGAAATATTGTACAGATCAGTTATGTTTGCCATTAAATTGGTGTGGGTTAGATTGTAAATGATATAAAGGTCACAGCTTTAGAATCAGAGCAGCAACAACGGCTTTTTCCAGTGGAGTTCTAGAGCAAAAAATTAAATCAATGGGGCGGTGGTTATTAGACGCTTTCAAAAAGTACATTCGAATCCCCTTTGTAAACCTTTGACTGCTCACGAGGTGAGGTTGAGGTAAAGAGTTATGACCATGGTGACAAGAGCATCTGGTCAGATTATAATTCATGACATTTCAAATCTACTTTGAGTTGAGTTCCTATAAGATAGTGAGTAATTTGTTAACTTTTTTGGTTGATTGCAATCAAGTGTTTTAATTACTGGTGTCACAAAATTATACCCAATCATGGTGACAAGAGCATCTGGTCAGATTATAATTCATGACATTTCAAATCTACTTTGAGTTGAGTTCCTATAAAATAGTGAGTAATTTATTTGGTTGATGTCAATCAAGTGTGTTAATTACTGGTGTCACAAATTATACCCAATCATGGTGACAAGAGCATCTGATTGTAAAATAAATATCAAACCAGTAATAGAGAATATGAGGGTTTGGACAATTGTCAAAATATGTGAACAAGTGTGACACATTATCTGTTTCAGGAAAGAGGACATTGGCTTAGAAAAACAGTTTCAACCATGATGACAGGAGCATCTGGTTGTATCAAGTAGTAAAGTTTTGATGTAATTATGCATCTATAAGTGTGACACATTATCTGTTTCAGGAAAGAGGACATTGGCTTAGAAAAACATTTTCAACCATGATGACAGGAGCATCTGGTTGTATCAAGAAGTAGTAAAGTTTTGACGTAATTATGCATCTAACAAAGTGTGTGTACAATGCATAATAATATGGTATTGTTTACAAGAGTTGAAATACTTTCTTTGTATGTAATGTGTTATTTTTCATTGTTTGTATCCGGTTTGTATGAATTTTAGGGATACTTCTATTGTAGTAAGATTAAGACTCGCACTAGGGTTGGGTGGGGATTACTGCTGATGACAGTTCAGATCTGCCTGTCATTGGCAGTAAGTGGCATTTTTACCTTACCCCACCTTTGATGTAAAAATTTTATACAGTAATGTTTTGATCTATTTCGAAGTTGCATGTAGTGATATTGGTATCACTGCAAGGTTTATAAATGTAAATCTATCAAACTACATTTTCATTTTTGTAATAGTTTTACAAAATTGTCATTTGGTAATAAATGACCTTTTTCAACTTCAAACGGTGTTGTGTTGGTATCAGATAGTATAATATTACATCAAACAGAGCAACCTTTAGTGCGAGTATCAGGAAGATGGGCATAAATGCTATTTATGTTCATAAATAATTTTATGCCCATTTCTTGTGTATTGAAAGTGGGACAAGCCAGATAACTCTAATACTTTTGTTCGGTCTTGTTTTTGGAACAGCCTCAGTATATGATTGAGTACAATCAGTGGCAGCGCCATATTTGTATGGAAATACAAATTTATTTTTGAACAACCCTCCCACCTCTCCCTAATAGTTAAAAAATTATAGTGTTCTTAATTGATGTGAATAATTTGACAATATTTTTCCATATTTCTTTTTTCAGTAGGTAAGGCATTTTTACCTTACCCCACCTTTGATGTAAAAATTTTATACAGTAATGTTTTGATCTATTTCGAAGTTGCATGTAGTGATATTGGTATCACTGCAAGGTTTATAAATGTAAATCTATCAAACTACATTTTCATTTTTGTAATAGTTTTACAAAATTGTCATTTGGTAATAAATGACCTTTTTCAACTTCAAACGGTGTTGTGTTGGTATCAGATAGTATAATATTACATCAAACAGAGCAACCTTTAGTGCGAGTATCAGGAAGATGGGCATAAAAACGGTTATCTAAAATTAGATATGGTTATTTCATTTTAGACATAGTGTGTTAGATACATATAAAATAAATGCATTGTTGTAGAACCTTTAAGAGTAGAAACTCATCATTTCAAATATTTTTGTCTTAATATTTCTTCACTTTACGGACTAAATAAAGTGTATGCTGTATTTTTCTGATAGTACAATAGGCGAAAAATAGTACATTTTAACAAATTATTCATACAACCGACACGCACCAACCGTAAAGTAGATAATCAAATTTAAAATGAGATGTTTTCCTACCCCAAGCTTAAGAAATAAATTGCTTTTAAAGAGCTAAAACAAACCTCAAAACTTACCTCTGTCCAAAGCATAGAGTAAAAAGAATATGGAACTGAATCTTGTTCAAGTATTCTTTCGGTGTTATGGGTTTATTTTCGGCTGACATTCTCTCCATAAACTTAATCATATTCTTCTCAATTATTTCATCCATAACCTTGCTCTTTAAAAAGTTTCTGGAAAGGAAAACTTCATTAAAATATCTCACAAACAATATTTCTTAAATATACAATATGAAATAGGTTTCAGAAAAAAAATCTTTTTTGCATTCTATGGAAAAGTACACATATAACTAGTTTGAATATGAAGAAGGATGCCTTAATACGACACTGGCCACTTTACGGTTTATCTTCAAGGGTTCAGAGTATGGAGGAAATGAGATTCCACTGCCCTCTGAGAAGACCTCCACTGAAAATAAAATGACATATATGGAGATATAGAAATAGAAATAGTCCATTATACAATGCTTACATTGCAGCAGAGCAAACGAGAACCTCTAAAGCATCAAAGGTTAGCTACAAGGATTAGGGATCAGGCAAAACATTGATTCATTTTTAGGGAAGAAAATTATAACAAGCTGCAATACCAAAAGATTTTTTTCTACTTGATCTCTATTGCTTTTATATTTTTTACAATGAAATCTTTTGTAAGCATAAAAAGTTGTTTTCAATAGAATACATTTTCTATTTTTGATTGCGCCATTTCAGAAAGTCTGTTCAAACTACGTGCATTTTGAAATAAAATCGACATATTTAATCGGCAATGTTAAAATATTCGAGTATGTAATTGATTAATAATTGCTGTTGAACATTTTTTTTTATTGGGGAGTTTGCTTAAAGTTGAAAGGTTGATGTTGTATAAACCTGATACTAAGCAAATGTAAGCACATTTCTGAAAAAATATCAAAATTAAATATTTTACGTGATCGCAAGGATGGTCTTCCCGCGAAATCTGTCTTTCTTTTAACAAGCGCCTCCATAGCTGTGTCATAGTCATTAATGAAAACAAACGTCTTCGGACCTGTGGATTTCAAAAAAAAAGCAATGTATTTCCATCATTCATGAATTTTAATAATTACACTTATATTGCTCTACTAGGCCATATTTCAAAAGAGACACAGCCCTCTCCCGGCCGATTGCAGATTGCTTAAAAATGTCCAAAACTTTTCTCAACAGACTGGAAACAAATATTCTAATGCATTTCGAAAACAGAAACAAAGATTCACATTAAGTATTAAAAATTTCTAGGGAATTTTTTCCACCTACCTAACAAACGGACTTTTTTCAATCTGAGTCGAGAGATTGCAAGCAAACATTTAAGCATTGAATTCATATTTTTGGCTGTCTTCGGTCCTATAACACACCTGGCCGTGCCGACAAATTGAATACCGCGCGTTAGCGCGGTATGATAAATTTGTCGGCACGGCCAGGTGTGTTATAGGACCGAAGACAGCCAAAAATATGAATTCAATGCTTATATTTACATTCTCTAATTTTCCTTCTTCATTATTGCTTATTTCGTTAACATTTAATGTGAATTTAGCGCCCTTCAAAACTATCGTGGTTAATAGACGTAAGAGCCGTTTGTGACGTCAGATGACGTTAAGTGACGTTACAAAGTTAAATTACGCAAACAAACATTGCGATTAAAAAAGTGACAAATTAATTCTTAACGCACATTACGTTAATTTCGACGTTAATTTTTCAGGGTTGTAGTTTTTCATTAAATTGAAATAAAACATTTTACATTTTGGTGTTTCTAGAGCATTGAAAATGCATATAGTTCCTACTGTGTATTCTTACGCACGGTGACAAGGTTTCGCGTGTGTTATAGAAATTTGAACGTCGTGGATTTCTAATGGATTTGATAAGGAAAATTATACTGAATGTAAATATATGTTTTTAAGTTGGGCTTCAGGTTGAAATTATTTTTAATCCATTAAAATTAAAGTTTAATGGAAAAATTGAACAAGTTAAGTTTAAAATACTGGGTTTAGTAAAAAACATTTTATATACTTTCTTTTAAACTTTAATTATAAAGATATATGTCTAAATGGTTCTTTTGTATTCCGTTATATTGCCTAATACAAGCTAAACTGAAAGTACCTTTAACTTAATTTAATTAAGCATTGAATTCATATTTTTGGCTGTCTTCGGTCCTATAACACACCTGGCCGTGCCGACAAATTGAATACCGCGCGTTAGCGCGTTATGATAAATTTGTCGGCACGGCCAGGTGTGTTATAGGACCGAAGACAGCCAAAAATATGAATTCAATGCTTATATTTACATTCTCTAATTTTCCTTCTTCATAATTGCTTATTTTGTTTACATTTAATGTGAATTTAGCGCCCTTCAAAACTAACTTGGTTAATAGACGTAAGAGCCGTTTGTGACGTCAGATGACGTTAAGTGACGTTGCAAAGTTAATTTACGCAAACAAACAATGCGATTAAAAAAGTGACAAATTAATTTTTAACGCACATTACATTAATTTCTAAGTTAATTTTTCAGGGTTTAGTTTTTCATTAAATTGAAATAAAACATTTTACATTTTGGTGTTTCTAAAGTATTGAAATTGCATATAGTTCCCACTGTATATTCTAACGCGCGGTGACAAGGTTTCGCGTGTGTTATAGAAATTTGAACGTCGTGGATTTCTAATAGATTTGATAAGGAAAATTACACTGAATGTAAATATTTACTTAATATAATATCTAATGCGGAATGGTGCCTTATCCAGAATAATTTCTAATTGATTGTTAAAATATTTTCTCACCAAACTTCAAACGTAGAACTGGTCCGTAGTGTTTGGATAACTTTACAACTTCTCTGTGATAGAGTGGGTTTGTATACACTAAAATGAAAATATCGATTATTATATAAATATATTGTTATTTATTATACATTTGTTATAAGAAATCATACATTAC
>NW_026933962.1:0-11187 GCF_032062105.1 Saccostrea cuccullata
ATAACCATAGCAGTCCTGAATGTTTCAATTGACTATGTATATCTCTTGTGAAAAGACCTGTCTTTGAACACTAACGTCAGCTTTGCTTTGGTACTACTGCTGTTAGGGCTTTTATAAGTAATCCTTGTGACTTGACCCTTCTTTGGATACGAGAATTTTGACCTCTTCACCTTTAAAAGTTAAAGTTTGACTTGCATCTGAGAAACCTGAACTGGCAATTTATAGTGTCGAGTCGATGGTACATGACGCGATAGTGCGATGACGATGAAGCGATGGTGGATAACGATGAAGCGATGACGCGATAGCGCGATGACGATGATGCGATAATGCGATGGCGATGATGCGATGGTACGATGAAGCGATAATGCGATGACGCGATGGCACGATAGCGAGTTATACGGGATCAGTGTTTCAAGCAAACATTTTGTTTTGACTGAGCTTTTCCTCAATGCCTTCATCAAAGAACTTCCCGGTTGATGTGAGAGGTCCTCATGCAATTTGTCTTTCGTATAATTAACTGGCTTTCGGCAGATATTGAATATAGAGAGATATATTTGTAAAGATAACCTAATTAGGAAACCATGCAGAGGGAAAGTGAAGGCTGCATGCATCTTTTCAATAATTTTGCCAAAATATACTGAGTTTATATGTATTCAAAAGTTATCTTGTTGAACCTGACCCTACCCCGACGAAAAAAGGAAAAAAAGTCTTTGGGCAGTTTGTGGGCCTTTTATTTAAGGAAAGATGTCATGAGATGGATTTTGCTAGCAAAAATTTGGGGGAGCTCTTCATGTACATTTTAATACAAAATCAAAAGGTGGGGACACACTCCTCGTGCTCCCTCGATTCCCGAAACTCTGTGCCTGTATGTGTACCATCTCCCTATTGGGAGCGGTGCGGACCGAAAACCCTTGGCTAGCGTAGGTGGCATGTGTACAATATGTATTGCTTACTTATTAGACCTGTTTTCAGATCGAAAATGAAATTCTTGTTTTGCAAAACAATTCAATGTGCATTGTTATTTAAAACGATTTAAAAACCAATTAAACTTGAAGTACTGAGTATATTCAGTAAAAAAAATCTTTGTTTTTATTTCATTAAATTGGCTTATCATAAAAAAAAATCCTCTGTATGAAAAATTGAAGATGACGAACACTGATCGATCAGTTAAAAAAATCATAACAATTAGATATGTAAAGAAGGCATAAAAACGGATGAGGATCCCTTGAAATTTCAGAAGTGGGATCAGGTGGCTCGGAATGGGTAAGCATCCCCAGCTGTTTAGTGAGAATTATGTTACAAATCGATTAATTAAGACGTATAACATTCCGTAATCATTCAGATTATTTCAAACATAGGTCTAAATTGTTGTAAAACAACCCAGCCAAAATACACTGTACTAACCAGTGATATGTTATGCAATGTCAGATGTCTGTGGATATATTTATCAAGAAGGTCGTGAGTTCCAAAATTTTAGTACATTGAATACATGTAAGTCTCTCTGCCTCTGTTTTATTTAGAGCAACATATAACTCTTCAACTAAGATTTCTTTTACTACGTTGATTAGACTTGCCTTAAACGGTTACTTAAATTTTGAAGTAGATTTTCACATTGTTTTACAACTGTCAAAAATCAACAAATCCTATTTCTTTGGGATGGGGGATTTGAACTTTACTTTTATTTTTCTGTATAGTTTTTGTCAAATGCTGTTATTCCCTAATTATTCGACATTACAATAAATATTGTTGTTGAGGAGAAAACCTGAGCTTCACGTCGCAATTTTTAAAGAAAACACACCATTTTTGAGACCTCTGACGGAAAAAAAGGTTTGAGATAATTTTAAAAAATAAAATGAATTTGAAAGGACATCGTAGGCATATGATTGTAAAAAACTTTAATCAAGTTTAGAGTCAGGGCCGACTTGTTATACATAACGTACCCAGTTCTTTACATTTTTATATAAAACTGCAGCAAAATGCTGTATTCCATAACAAGAGGCCCATGAGCCACATCACTCACCTACTATATTTTTGGTCATTCTGTAATTTAACAGATCTCCCCCTTGTAATACCTATGAGACCATGCCCAATCCCCAGGGGTCATGATTTGAGCAATTTAGAATCTATGCTACCCCTAGATGTTTCAACATATTAGTTTCAGCTTTTCTGGCCCAGTGATTTCTTATATACTTCAATGTAAAACTTGGATTCCCTACTGTGGCCCAGCCCTACCCCCAGTGGTCATGATTTGAGAAGTTAAGTATCTACACTACCCCAGGATATGCTTCCAAATGAGTTTCAGCTTTTCTGACCCAGTGGTAATTCTTAAGAAGATTTTTAATTACCTCATCCTATTTTTGTATTTTCTTGGTTATCTCCACTTGGAAGGGAGCTTGGCCCTTTATTTTACAATTTAAACTCCCCTTCACCCAATGACACTTTGTACCAAGTTTGGCCAAAATTGGCCCAGTGGTTTTTGAAAAGTTGAAAATGTGAAAAGTTTACAGACGGATGGATGACGGACAATGGGTGATCAGAAAAACTCACTTGAGCAAGCTACTAAAATTTGGTGGCCTAATTATGGAAGAAGAGAGCATCTGTGGTATATAGTATAGCTTTCCAGTAAGAATCTGAATGTTTGCCCTCTGGATTAAAGGAAAAATAAAACATTTCTGGTTGTGTCATGCTTTGCATGAATTTAATTAATGATGTAATGATTTATAAATGGTAACAATAATATTCAATGTATTTTTATAATATACATTAATTCAACTGATTTTTTTGCAAGCTGTATTCAATAATTTGAGCACTTTCTATAGTTTATCACCACTCAACTGCATACATGATATTTCTCTCTCAACTTATTTCTCACCAAGAATGTCTTATGGATGATGAATAAATAAACAATATTTACAACAACTTAAAGTGTTTCCACAAAATCTATAAATAAGTGTTCACAATAGTGCTTTGTAAAATCACAAAATTGTGACTTTTATTCCGTTTGCCAATCAAGGCAAAATACTGGTCCTTTACAATTTCAACTTTAGAAAAAAAAATTATGAAATAGATAAATGATACATGAAAACAATATAAATAGATACAATATGTATGTAAAATTATGATGCCCACGTCATGAACTTTGTTGCAATCTGAGATTTTTTAAAATAAATTATCCAAACACTCTCACACATAATTCTAAAACTTCAAGCTAAAAAATTGCCAGATTTTACATGCAGACTTGTCTTGTATTTACAAATTATAATTATTGTGTAATACCTAGCTAGAGAGACCAGTCATTAATTAATAAGAGTATAATTTGCACTTGGGTACATCTTTGTCGGGACATTCTCTGTTTTTGTTGAAGTAATACCAGCATCCGTCTTTACGAATTAGCTTCTTTATATATCCATTATGTGGCCATCTTGTAGCCTGTAAGAGGAAAATTTCAAGCATTATAAATTTATTACTTTACAAGTTACTCAGCAAATAAGACTAAAATGCTCACTAAATTAGCAATTACAATTAAAACGCAATTAATTTTCAGCGATATTCAATTTTAGTGATCTCAGCACCCTCACTTAGAACACCAAAATTAACTTAAATCCTCGGTAAAAAGTCTGCTTATACTATAGTTACATGCATTATGAGTGATATAAATCTTCTACATTAGAAGAAAAAAAGGCAATAACAAAAATAAAAGATGACCTTCTAAAAGATATATTCTACTGAAATTCAAGGACATAGTACAGTTTTTTGTTTCTTGACATCTGTTTCTTTTTAATTTAATAAATTAACACCACCTTATAATTAACTACAAATCATCCTTTTTGGTGAGATATTTCCCATTTCTACTTTTAAATACATTAATTCATATTCAATGTATAGCCTCTTCCTTAACTTGGTATTTAAGGTTTAAATGTAGCCCTATCATTAATTATAAATTATTGCCCCCTTTCCCCTTTTTAAGCCTCTAGCTACCATAGGGAAATCGTCTCATTTACATACAGATATTCCATTTTTGCTCCCTTTCTTAAACCTTGCATTGTTTCTTGACTTGCAGTAGAGATATTATGAAATATATATGAGGCTTTTAAGAGCAGTTCCCCCATCTTTGCAACTGCTACTCTCCTCACAAAAAAGTAGTGGATCAAAAACCCTTAATTGACTAGCATTGATGTACATCCCCTTCGTTTCTTTTTAAAACTAAGTAATTGTTCCCTACCTCTTCTTTTGTACACACAGTGTAGTCCTGGGCGTCCCTGTATCCCGCCAACTGGAATCTGTACGCCTCCTCTACGTCATCACTCCACTCTTTGGCACGCACCATCTTTGTGGGCTGAGCTGACATTTTTATTATCCTACAGACTGACACACCTTGAAAAAAAATTCTATACTTTAAGAAAATGTTCATAAGAAAATTATATTAATCACTAGAACCGAATTAACCTTCTGGTCTTCTACCTATATGTCAGACTGTACATGTCCATGTACATACATATACATGTATATATAAGGACAAAAAATAAAATGAATACATATAAATACACATGTACCTTTCAGTTCACAGTAATCCTTCTAAAATCACTAAAGTTAAACTTACAAGCCTAAGAAATTTAGTAACCCTGGCTGTTAAGTTTTGACAATTTCCATGGCACTACAGACAGACTGTAATATTTCACTTCATTAATTAAAAAATAAAATACTTATGAAATTTGATAATTTTTAAACTTTTTGGGTTTAAGAGCATCAAATGATGGTCCAAGGGAGGAAATTGAGATGTTCATATATGTTAACTATACAAAAAATGTATCACATATGGACTTGTGATCACTGTCTGTAAAATTTGCTACAAGTCCGTGCACATGTGTATATAGTTTACCTTAATTATTTACCATGGAAACACCATTTATATCTCTGACCATAATGAGCCGATAACAAGTCCCGGAACAATTTACCAGGCCACATACAATCTCTTATAAATAATTTATATACAGTGTATGCATCTGCACAGTATACTAATTAATCTTGGATAGTGGATGAAGTAATGAACTTCAGATGATTTAACTTACTCAATTAAAATTTAAGTAGCAATGCACGTATTTTCAAATCAAGCATTTCTTACGTAAGAAAATGCATTTTTTTAGCAAACACCAAATGGAAAGCAAGACTTTGTTTACATATCATCATACATGTACATGTACATGTTATTTTTCTCCCTTTGGAGTAATCAATACACTAATTTATGGCAAAATTTTAATTCAAAAGTTAAATAAGTGTGGTAACAAATACTAGTAATAGCAATAATATAACACTAATAAAAGTAGCTTCTAAGAATCTTTGTATTTAAAAAAATTCTTTCATTTTCAATAAAGTTATAAACATTAGATCTAATATGAAGGCGACTTATCTGACATTTGAAATTTTTCACCATCAAAAACAAAGGTTTAGCATTCATAAAACACAATTTTCACTTTTTACCTGAAGCCATTTTCTCTTATTTATACACAGATGACAAACAATATATTGGATGATAAAATTATGAATATTCCGGGAGCTGAGAGGTTAGACACAACAAAACAGGACAAGCAGTCGGCCTCGACAACAAATAACAATTGATACTACAAGATAGCTTATCAAACTTACCGAACAATAAGTACAATCAGTTTAGATGAAAGAAGATCGAGCTTTACCTGAATAAACAAGTCAAATCGCTCCGCTCTACTGGGTTTGAATCACGCTTGTTGACATGTAACCACGCCAACTGCTGAGCCGCATGGAATGTTTAGCTTCCTTTTGATTGGTGGATAATTTGGAGAACCCAAGGACAGCTACTCTAAAATTGCGGGAAAAATTCACGTGCTGCTAAATGAGGAGCAACTAGAAGGACCCCTTTCTGAACAGCAGACTGATTTTGTTGTTTTATTGATACACATTGAATCAAAGAAGAAAGATGGAGGGTAAAATCATCGATCATAGCGTTATTAAGAAATAATGTAAGTTAACACGGATAGATCATTTTACTAAATAATTGAATTGTAATTTCTTATTTATTCCTCTTCTGAATATTTCGTCTTGCCTTTAATTAATAAGGAGGTTACATGTTAATCTCAGCGAGATGGGTAGAGACTGAAAATTTGGACTGACGTCAGTCCAAATTTTCAGTCTCTCCATCTCGCAGAGATCAGTTACATGTATGTTTGATTTTTTTATGTACATCTCATCTTTTAAAAAAATTGCATAATAATTTGCTTAAGAACTATGTCTGGATTGTTTTTGCTTTGTTTTACAGGTTCAGTCCAAAGACTATTTTCTACCTACGTAGCTATTAAAAGCTATGCAGGTATTTAAACCTACCCAAAGTAGAGCTATTTTTACCTACTTTCTGCTTTACTTACATTTTGTGGCCAAACGCAGGAACAGCGCAACATGGTGAGCACTCTTGATACAGTCACACTGATGATGGATATGACAAAAATTTGGCCCAAAAAATGATAACATCATATATTATCAATTTTGCATAGAAACTAATATAAAATTTCAAATTCGGGAAATAATCATTTTTTGGTCAAAATTTTGTTGTATTCTTCATTACAATGACTGTATCAAAAAATATGGTATTCACCATGTTGCGCCGTTCAGTCATTTGGCCACAAAATGTAGATAAAACAAAAAGTAGGTAAATTAATAGCTACTTTGGGTAGGTTTAAATACCTACGTAGCTATTAATAGCTATGTAACGGGAGAGGAGAAAATGCAGCGGACCAGACCGGGATTCGAACCCGAGCCCCCTGAAACTCTGGTCAGGTGCTCTACCAACTGAGCCATCTGGCCACCGGCGATCGAACCTTGCTGACCGCCACAGCTACATAGGTAGAAATATTCTTTGGACTGGACCTGTTTTAGTTGTCTTTACCTGTGTACATGTTTTTCTGTCATTCAGTTTCCATAATTTTTATTCTAATGAAAATGTATTGTTTATGTATGTACATTGCAATATGATTTTTCTTATTAAGTATTAATTTCAACTAATTTATATTCTGATTTAATATTCAGTGGATTTTAAGTTGTTATAGACATACATGTAATTACACATTTTCAGACCTGCCAAGTGACCCGCATCGGTGGGTCACACCCGCAAAATTGACAAATCTCTCACCCCCCACTCATAATGACCCGCGGCGTGTCATTGTTTTCACCCGCAAAATCGATCATCCCAATTTTTTGACCTAATATTAATTAAGCATGTTTGTCTCAACAAGAAAGATCTGAAAATTCATCCTAAAAAATTTCCGATTTGCGTTTTATAAATCAGGATATGAACATCTTGTTTATTCAATGCACACAGATTAGTATCTTTGTTTGTCGAGGTGTTAAAAAAACTGTTAATTAGCCACAGGAAATCACTTCACGCTTGATCGCAGACTGACACAGCTGTACAGGTAATATGCCTGGAGCATTTAGGGGATTATACGTAACCATTTGAAGGGGTATATGCATGGTGAACCACATAGATTTAGAGGTTAATTAAATATCATTTTATTAAAATCAGAAATTAATTAATTAAATACAATGATATGATAAACATTGGGATCGTTTTTTAAAAACGAAAGTAAAAAAACGAAACTACAAGGCATAGCTGATAACAGCTGATTTTATCAGCTCTGGTAATTATTGAAATTATTGTTAAGTGTAGTGGTTAAAAGAAAATGATATTAATTAAGATAAAGCAAAAGAGTCTAAAGTGAAGTATATTGAATCCCCCCCTCCCAAAATGTAGTATTGTACGTTGTGTTTCTTTGTTAAATGGCTATGACAAGGGAATACCCACTTGTCAGTCACATCATGACTCTAACGATTTTAAGTTTTTGTTTGGGGTGTTAGGTATCCTTCATAATTTATTTTGTAGTATTTGATTCATTTAATTTTTTTGTGTGTGTTTTAAAATTAATAATAGGAAATTAGATGGTACATATTTCTTACCACCATCCCCTGAAGCAGCAATTTTTCAATATTAATCTTTCAATGTAATGTCTAATTACAGTTTTCTGATTGTGTAATATGTTGAAAATTAATCATTGTAGAATATAACAAAAGTTTCCCAGAAACTTTTTAAATTTTTAAAACTTTGCAAAAATTCTATTGAACTAAAATTATCTGAATATTAATCTTAATTACTATCAATCTAAAAGTGTTCTTATACAAGCAATTTTAAGTAACCTGTCCTAAGTAAAAATTAAGTCTGCAATAAAATATAACATATACATGCATTTGTTTGATTGTTTGCATTGATGCCTAAAAATTAGGGAGCATTTTGTTACTCAAACCTCAAAAAATGTCGCCGCGTGCTATGACCCAACATTTCAATTCTGAATGTTGGGTCATCACCCCCCACAGCATCAATTTTGGTTGGCAGGTCTGCATTTTTCTAAAACAATGAGTGTATGAGATCCCCACAATTTAAAAAAAGTTGCTGATATTACTCTATAGGGGAAAGTGTTGATATTTCTGACACTTCAGTATGCCTATAAGATGAATTAAAGAATGAGTTTTAGCTGATGAATTAGTGACTTGTAGAATGGGTCTGTGGTATTAATATTCCCTTGCAACAGAGTTAGAGAATATTGTGTGTATTCGTTTGGGTGAGTGGGTACATGTATTAAGGTGAGTTGATTCTGTGGAAAACAAAGTGACATAAAATTTGCATCAGGATAGGATTCAATGTTGAATTCTGCTTTGATATAGATCATGCTTTTTTCCGGGGGATGCTCTGCCTTGCTGTGCCCTTGTTCAAGCCTAGCTGCTGTAGCAGGAGCCAAGAGTTTAGATTGTTTCTGATGTGATCTGTCAAATTGAAGGTAAATTTATTGCCATAATAGCCCTCTGACTTTATCTTTCACCTTGGTAATGGGATCAATGATAGTGCTAACTTAATAGCAATTTAATTCTTTTAGCATGCCTTGGAAAATCTCACCATTTTTAGCTCATCTGAGCTAAAAGCTCAAGTGAGCTTTTCTGATCACCCGGTGTCCGTCGTCCATCCGTCCGTCCGTCTAGCTGTCCGTCCGTCTGTAAACTTTTCACATTTTCAACTTCTTCTCAAGAACCACTGGGCCAATTTTAACCAAACTTGGTACAAAGCATCCTTGGGGGAAGGGGAATAAAAATTGTTAAAATCAAGGGCCAAGACCCCTTCCAAGGCGAGATAATCAAGAAAATGCGAAAATAGGGTGGGGTCATTAAAAAATCTTCTTCTCAAGAACCACTGGGCCAGGAAAGCTGAAACTTATGTGAAAGCATCCTTGGGTAGTGAAGATATTAAATTGTTAAAATCATGACCCCCGGGGGAAGGGCGGGGCCACAATAGGGAATCCAAGTTTTACATAGAAGTATATAGAACAAATCTTTAAAAATCTTCTTCTCAAGAACCACTGGGCCAGGAAAGCTGAAACTTATGTGGAAGCATCCTGGGGGAGTGTAGATGCTAAAGTTTTAAAATCATGACCCCCGGGGGTAGGGCGGGGCCACAATAGGGAATCCAAGTTTTACATAGAAGTATATAGAACAAATTTTTTAAAATCTTCTTCTCAAGAACCACTGGGCCAGGAGAGCTGAAACTTCTGTGGGAGCATCCTTGGGTAGTGTAGATATTAAATTGTAAAAATAGTAGACCCCCGGGGGTAGGGCGGGGCCACAATAGGGAATCCAAGTTTTTCATAGAAATATATAGAACAAATCTTTAAAAATCTTCTTCTCAAGAACCACTGGGCCAGGAGAGCTGAAACTTATGTGGGAGCATCCTTGGATAGTGTAGATATTAAATTGTTAAAATCATGACCCCCGGGGGTAGGGCGGGGCCACAATAGGGAATCATAGTTTTACATAGAAATATATAGAACAAATCTTTAAAAATCTTCTTCTCAAGAACCACTGGGCCAGGAAAGCTGAAACTTATGTGGAAGCATCCTTGGGTAGTGTAGATAATAAATTTTTAAAATCATGACCCCTGGGGGTAGAGCGGGGCCACAATAGGGAATTCTAAGTATTGAACAAATCTTTAAAAATCTTCTCAAGAACCACTGGGCCAGGAAAGCTGAAACTTATGTGGAAGCATCCTTGAGTAGTTTAGATATATAATTGTTAAAATCATGACCCCCGGGGGTAGGGCGGGGCCACAATAAGAAATCCAAATTTTACATAGAAATATATAGAACAAATCTTTAAAAATCTTCTTCTCAAGAACCACTGGGCCAGGATACCTGAAACTTATGTGGAAGCATCCTTGGGTAGTGTAGATATTAAATGTTAATATCATGAACCCCGGGGGTAGGGCTGGGCCACAATAGGGAATCCAAGTTTTACATAGAAATATATAGAACAAATCTTTAAAAATCTTCTTCTCAAGAACCACTGGGCCAGAAAAGCTGAAACTTATGTGGGAGCATCCTTGGGTAGTGTAGATATTAAATTGTTAAAACCATGACCCCCAGGGGTAGGGCGGGGCCACAATAGGGAATCCAAGTTTTACATAGAAATATATATAGAAACTAGAATCTCTTGTTGCTAAAGCAACAAAGAAGGTCTTCCGTTCTCCTCTCTTTATCTGCATGAATGAACTTTTATCTATTTTAAAAAGGCATATAATATTTTAAATGATTCAGGAAAACAAACGGCCGTAGGTGTAACTTACCAAGATTTGATTCTCAACGTTACATTAGACAATTATAGTCCTAATAACATTTACAAAAATCATTTTCAATTTTTAGCTCTACTGGTCAGAGACCAGAAGAGCTTATGCGATAGTAATGCGTCCGGCGTCCGTCCGTCTGTCCGTCTGTCTGTCCGTCTGTCTGTAAACAATTTTTCAAAATGCTACTCCTCCTACAGTTTTGGTCTAATTTCAATATAACTTGGCACACAAGTAGACTACACTAAGATACATAATTCTGTGTATCGGTTTTTGATTTCGATGAACGGTGTTGCCGTGGTTACTAAAAATAGAAATTTCTGTGAAATTCTTTCAAAATGCTACTCCTCCTACAGGTTTGGTCTGATTTCAGTATAACTTGGCACACAAGTAGACTACACTAAGATACATAATTCTGTGTATCGGTTTTTGATTTCGATGAACGGTGTTGCCGTGGTTACTAAAAATAGAAATTTCTGTGAAATTCTTTCAAAATGCTACTC
>NW_026933963.1:0-11394 GCF_032062105.1 Saccostrea cuccullata
CCCTCAAAACCAAATACGGATTCTCCTTAGGCCATAATTAGCAATTATTTTAAATTTCATTGCAAAAGCTTAAATTCTTCTTGAGATATCGCGTGGAAGCGAAAGCGTAACAGACAAACAGAACTACAGACGGACGGCCAACTTGATAGACAAACAGACCGATCTTGAACATATAATAAACCTGATGTTGATGATAATTTAAAGTATGATTTACGCAATATATTCTGGAATTGTGGTCAGATCCGTGGCTCCTAGCTTTACTCTCAACCTTTCTAAGCAAAAGTATTTTTAACATTAAAAAATATGTCGCTAAGCCTTAATTATTTCTTACATTAGGAAAGACAGACAAAAAAGCGTCAAAGTTTATCATCACTTAGGTCCATTGTTTTCACAAAACTCTAGATACCGTAGTTAGAATTAATTGACTGTAAGCAAGCTGTTTAGAAACTTTGCTTTTTGATTTTGAAATTGGTAGGACGCCTCTTTCAAAATTGTATGTCATTCATTTCATTTGAATAAAATATTGTACTTCTATTTCTCGGAATGACTGCCCTAATCATGAGTCAAAAACTTTAACTATCTGCTGCTCGAATTGCAAAGGTCTTCCAAACTCTGTTTCGAAAAAATATCGTACTCTGATTCTGGTTGGGATTTTTTTTTAAATTTAGGTGTTGTGTCGTGAAAATTAAAACTATATTCATAATATATAAATTCAATAATTAAGTGATACTGTCCCTAATAAGCGTGAAAACATCAAATTACAATACCCGTAATAAAGAACAATTACTTCACTGTTCCAAGATGCAGATTAGAATTATATAAAAGAAAGAATTGAAATATGCCATCTCACTCAATGTTTCGTAAAGAATGAAATGTATAGAGATAACGAACAGTATTTAAGCTCAAACGTTAATTAAACACTACATCACTGGGGCAAAACAAACAGGGAACTCCAAACAGCAGAAGTGTGATCAGGTGACATGGAGGAGTGAACATCCCCAGCCGACCCTTGTGTCTTTGTCATGAACGAAAAATAAGTAAAACATCCGTCGACAATTCAGTGTGTATATAATGATGTAACAATTTGTATTAAAAACTTCAGTCATCATTCGATTTTAAGTTAATGATAAATTGTATTTGCCGATAAGGTCATAGTATTGGCCATAGAGAATACGAAATGCTGTCTTTAAATAATATTGCCGATATTCTTGTTTAATCAACTTCTTTGTCTATAATTTTCCTAGTTTTTAAAATTGTAGAGGCTGGTTGGAAAATTCTTGACGAATTGAAAATACTTCCAGTTGCGTAAATGAGAATCAGGCTATTGTTAATCATCAAATGTTAGATTTAATGTCATTACCATTATAACCCTTCACTACAACTTCAGCAGGGTAGATTAATGAAGCTTGGCGGATTTTTTGTCGATAGATGATTATATGTGAATGACGTTTTATTAAAGATTACGTCATACGTTATGTTACAGCAAGCCCTCACCGACATTTCTATTACATGTAGAAGTATAAGGAACTTAGGTAAGCGCTCACGAACTTTCACTCTGTTGTACAGGCCTCTGACTATACTATCTAGCTGATTCAGTTATGTGATTGGTTTATGAGCCTTGCTGTTAACCAAGTGAATATCGAAATCGCAATGAGACATTACTTTGACGGCGTAGAACAATGCGACAAATTTCAAATATATGATATGCGAATTATCAAATTATAACATTATATAATTTCTTTCAAATGTCATATATTTGTGAATTGAATTACTTTGTGGCATGCCTTACACTTTGATCTTGCCTACAAAGCCTACCAATATAAGGTTGTATTCAGAACCTATTTACAATGAAGAATTTGAAAGATTTATAAATCCTTTTGAAGAACTTAACGCAGAGGGAATTATGGCATGAGAGACAAGGCAGTTGCATATGGAGAAAAAATGTATCGATCTGCAAGCATGTCTACGAAAATTTCCTAAGATCGTCCGTTAGAAATTTCCTTTCACATATCAACAAAATTTTAGATCAGCCTAAGATTATCTTAAGATGGTTTTCAAGGCTATCTTAGGAGTAACCTAAACTATTAGTCATCATTATGACAAATAAAATGTTAAGTTTTTAATTATTGTCAGTAACCCGAGAGTGGTCATTTTTTTTGTCCCCCGCTTGAAAAGTGGGGGATATTAATTTGGGTTTGTCCGTCCGTCCGTCTGTCTGTACGTCCGTCCGTCCGTCCGTCTTTCTGTCTGTCTGTAACGCTTTCGTTTCCACACGATATCTCGAGAACCCTTTGAGCTTTTGCAATGAAATTTAGCATAGCAACTCCTTGTGGACTAAAGAAGACCCCTACTGACCTTGAGGTCAAAAGGTCAAAGGTCAAGGTCATAAATAAGCAAATTCTGTCTGTTAAAACACTTTCGTTTCCACACGATATCTCTAGAACCATTTGAGCTATTGCAATGAAATTTTATATAACAACTCCCTGTGGCCTAATGAAGACCCCTATTGATTTTGAGGTCAAAAAGTCAAAGTTCAAGGTCGTAAATTTATACATTCTGTTTGTGTGAAATACTATTATTTCCGGGAGATATTTCAAGAAGATTTTGAGCTTATGCAATGTAATTTTATATCAAAACTCCCTAGGACGTCTCTCGCCCCTCTCAAAGTGCCCCACCCCGTTTGTTTTATTAGTATTTATAGTATTACATGTCACTATTTTTAGCGCTGGGGCATGAGGAGAGTTATTGCGTATAAAACAGGTTCTCCGCGGACTTTATGTTCTTATTACAACTATTAGAACTGTTTAATAAAGGCTAAATAAATCAAACACCATGGATTGTGAGAATACCGAACATGAAAACATGAATATATACATGTATGTGACTTCACTTCTGCATATACTTCACACCACGTAAAGCGATTCCGTGGTCTAGTGGTTATGTCTCTCGCTACGAGTGTGAGAGGTCCCGGGATCGAATCTCGGTCGCACCTTTTATTTTTCTATTTTTTTTAAATACTTTTTTTTTTACAAAATGATAGTATTTCAGCATGTGAAATGAAAAATTTATGAGGTTATAAAATCATCATTACAGTGTGATAAAAATTCCATATAAAAAAATCTTCTTTACACATAATGAAGAATATTCAATCAAATCTTTATATTCATATTGACAAACATGTATTTTATTTGCTTCAGTATACATGTATACGTTTAATAATTCTACAAATTCAGTCAGGGGGAGCCGACTTTTTCCCTAAGCGGGGTACAATATTTCTCTGAATTAGCTTGTTAATTCCCCCCCCCCCCCCCCATGAAAAGTGGGGGATATTAATTTGGGTCTGTCCGTCCGTCCGTCTTTCTGTCAGTCTGTAACGCTTTCGCTTCCACATGATATCTCGAGAATCCTTTGAGCTTTCGCAATGAAACTTTGCATAGCAACTCCCTATGGACTAAAGAAGATCCCTATCGATTTTGAGGTCAAAGGTCAAGGTCATAAATTTGCAAATTCTCTCTATTATAACACTTTCGTTTCCGCGCGATATCTCGAGAACCCTTTGAGTTTTTGCAATGAAATTTTACGTAACAACTTCGACTTAAGGAAGACCCCTATTGATTTTGAGTTCAAAAGGTCAAACTTCAAGGTCATTTATATATAACTCATTCTTCAATACTGGTGAATTTTTAAAATATATTTCTTTTCTCCTTTATTTTCCAATAAATAAAGTGTAAGCAGATAGATTGATATTGATATGATTTAATACTTGTGCAAGGATATAGTATAAATAGTTTTATGAATGTGAGTTGAGGAATAAAAAAATATTGGTCATTGTTGTATTGCATTTAGGGGATTTCAGTCACAGAAAATGTGACATAATTTTCGAATACGCATAAAGATATTGTTTCATTAAAAAATAAAATCATTTGGGATAATATTTGTGTACAATGTCTTAGCATATAAATGAAATAATATATTTCATTTGTCAAACATGCTAAAATTATCCTAATTATTTTTTTCTGAACTTAAAAATATATGGTTTATGTTCGTAACGCATTGTGTCCACATGCATTGAAGTTTTTGACACCTCTCTACAAACACTAAATAATTTGTCAAGTTCAATTTTTGTGTTTAATTAATGAGTATGTGTGATATATTATTTTTAACAATATGCGTCATGAACATAACTCAGTTCTTTTTGTAATTTTAAAGTGATCTCTGATTATAAAATGTTTGGTGTCTTGACCGTTACGAACATAATAGCTTTCAGTATGATTGCTAAAATAATAGCCAATGAATCATAAGTTTGGCTCAGGAAGTCCGTACCAGTGGTATAATTATAAATTGAAAACGAAAGTAGAAAGGTGGCGCAGCTGTCTGCTAGAAAACATGGCGATGCTCGTTGTGTCCATGTATAAAAAAGAAGTTACGTACATAATAGATTCGGTAAGTATATTCATGTTGTATCAATTTAAGTGAATGTTTAACACATAAATACAGTCATTGTATCTTTATACCATGTAGCTATTAATCAGAAACTAAAATATGTCGATTATGACCATACAAAATGCATAAATCTTTCCGAGTCGAGTACTTTCGGTTTAACTTTTGACTTTTGATTCGCGTCTTTTGATACGAACATAAGTGTTTTTACATTATTTGTATAATCTATTAATGATAGAGTTACATTTTACTCTATTTTATTCTATATTTGTTAGTTTTGTTCTGTTTTTATCAAAGGATGAATACTTATTGAATATTTTTCTTAATATTGCCATATCGTTCACGCAATTACGTTCGTAAAGGAGACACGAAAACTTGACGTAGTGACATAAATCGTGCTTTAATTGCCTTGTTTCTGTTTTTTTTTTCAAGGATATATAATTAATATAATTAAACAGCATATGTTTTGATTACATCATGGTGTATTTTGTTTTATATCTTTTTTTCTTTCAGATTTACAAGAAATGACTGAATTATGTTCGTAACAATGACACAAAGATCCACAAGACTCAAAATAGAAGACCTAGGATATTTAGCAATCCATCTGACAATTTACTTGACTGCGTTAATTCTCTTTGAAAGCTAGTCTATTATTAAGCTTTGAAATGAAATATTAAAAGTATTAAAGACAAGTGTTCGATTGTCTTGTTATTTTTTTGTTCGTTTTAAAGCCTGATTCGGAGTTAGGTGTCCATGTTACTTACATAATTTCTCCTTTTTTGAAACTTGAAATAAAAATTGTGACTTTTTAAATAAATTCCATTTAATATAACATTAAACATGATTTCATCACACCTTATTGATTACATTATTTTCATATTTTAACAACTTGTTAATCTCTAGTAATATGTTACTTGTTTAGTGTTTATGTAAGTAACGGTGTCCATTGGTAATCTTGGATATATTTTCTGATTATAATGGAATAAGGCAGAAATAAGTCATGCAATAAAACATGCAAACTAGTGTTTATATACTTCAAAAAAGATTCAGCATAAAAGAATAGCTTATTGATTTAGAAAACAGTCACTGTGGACACCAAGTTACGTACATAAAATTTCAGACATGCTTGTACATTTGGACACCTATCTCTTCTTTAAGACTTCAGATTATCTTCCCATCAATTTTTTTCAGAAACAGGAAGGGTACTGACTCAATTAATATGCATAAATTATGAAATTGATTATTTTTAAAAAATAGCCCTTTGGTCACATATCTGAACTCAGTACTGAAGAATGAGTTATATACATTCTGTTTGTGTGTAACACTATCGTTTTGGGCGATATTTCAAGAAGATGTTGAGCTTTTGCAATGTTATTTTATACCAAAAGTCCGCAGGACCTCTCTCACCCCTCTCAAAGTGTCCCGCCCCGTTTGTTTTATTAGTATTGATTGTATTACAAGTCGCTATTTTTTTTTAGCTCACCTGAGCCGAAGGCTCAAGTGAGCTTTTCTGATCACATTTTGTCCGTCTGTCCGTCTGTCCGTCTGTCCGTCCGTCCGTCCGTCCGTCCGTCCGTCCGTCTGTAAACTTTTAACATTTTCGACTTCTTCTCAAGAACCACTGGGCCAATTTTAACCAAACTTTATAAAAAGCATCCTTGGGTGAAGGGAGTTTAAATTGTTAATAACAAGAGCCAAATCTCCTCACAAGGGGAGATAATCAAGAAAAGATAAAAATAGGGTGGGGTCACTAAAAAATCTTCTTCTCAAGAACCACTGGGCCAGGAAAGCTGAAACTTATGTGGAAGCATCCTTGGGTAGTGTAGATATTAAATTCTTAAAATCATGACCCCCGGAGGTAGGGCGGGGCCACAATAGGGAATCCAAGTTTTACATAGAAATATATAGAACAAATCTTTAAAAATCTTCTTTTCATGAACCACTGGTCCAGGAAAGCTGAAACTTATGTGGAAGCATCCTTTGGTAGTGTGGATATTAAATTGTTTCTAAATCATGACCCCCTGGGGTCGGGCGGGGCCACAATAGGGAATCCAAGTTTTACATAGGAATATATAGAACAAATCTTTAAAAATCTTCTTCTCAAGAACCACTGGGCCAGGAAATCTTAAACATATGATGGAGCATCCTTGGGTTGTGTAGTTATTAAATTGTTAAAATCATGACCCCCGGGGCTAGGGCGGGGCCACAATAGGGAATCCCAAGTTTTACATAGAAATATAGAGAAGAAATCTTTAAAAATTTTCTTTTCAAGAACCACTGGGCCAGGAAAGCTGAAACTTATGTGGAAGCATCCTTGGGTAGTGTAGATATTAAATTGTTAAAATCATGACCCCCGGGGCTAGGGCGGGGCCACAATAGGGAATCCAAGTTTTACATAGGAATATATAGAACACATTTTTAAAAATCTTCTTCTCAAGAACCACTATGCCAGGAAAGCTGAAACTTATGAGGGAGCATCCTTGGGTAGTGTAGATATTAAATTGTTAAAATCATGACCCCATGGGGTAGGGCGGGGCCACAATAGGGAACCCAAGTTTTACATAGGAATATATAGAACAAATCTTTAAAAATATTCTTATCAAGAACCACTGGGCCACGAAATCTTAAACATATGAGGGAGCATCCTTGGGTTGTGTAGATATTAAATTGTTAAAATCATGACCCCGGGGTTAGGGCGGGGCCACAATAGGGAATCCCAAGTTTTACATAGAAATATATAGAACAAATCTTTAAAAATTTTCTTTTCAAGAACCACTGGGCCAGGAAAGCTGAAACTTATGTGGAAGCATCCTTGGGTAATGTAGATATTAAATTGTTAAAATCATGACCCTCGGGGGTAGGGCGGGGCCAAAATGGCCGACCAAAGTTTTACATAGAAATATATAGGAAAATTCTTTAAAAATCTTGTTCTCAAGAACCACTGGGCCAGGAAAGCTGAAACTTATGAGGGAGCATCGTTGGGTTGTGTAGATATTAAATTGTTAAAATCATGACCCCCGGGGGTAGGGTGGGGCCACAATAGGGAATCCAAGTTTTACATAGAAATATATGGAACAAATCTTTAAAAATCTTCTTCGCAAGAATCACTGGGTCAGGAAAGCTGAAACTTATGTGGTAGCATCCTTGAGAAGTGTAGATTCCAAAGTTTTAAAATAAAAAAGAGAAGGGGGTTGTTGGGCATGATAGGTATAGCAAGATGGGGAATCTGGTAAAGATCTGCATCACCCAAGTTACTCAGGTGAGCGATGTGGCCCATGGGCCTCTTGTTTAGCATAGGGGCATGAAGTAGAGTTGTTACGTATAAAACAGGTTCTCGGCGGACTTTGTTTTCTTATTACATTTATTAAAACTGTTTAATAAAGGTTAAATTAGACAACATGCATTGTGTTAAATTTTGACAATATATCGAACGTGAATATATACATGTATGTGACTTAATGTTTGTATATAATTTACGACATGATAACGCGGCTCCGTGGTTTAGTGGTATGTCTCTCGCTTCACATGTGAGAAGGCCAGGGTTCGCATCCCGGATAATCCACCTTTTTCGAAATACTTTTTTTTTTACTAAATGATAGTATTCAGCATGTGAAATGAAAAATTTATGAGGTCTGGCTTATACAAACACATAAAATCATCATTACAGTGTGATAAATATTCCATATTAAAAGAATCATCTACACACATAAAAAAGAATAATCAATCTAACCTTTATATCCATATTGGTATATTGTCCCCCGCTTGAAAAGTGGGGGATATTTATTTGGGTCTGTCCGTCCGTCCGTCCGTCCGTCTTTCTGTCTGTCTGTAACGCTTTCGTTTCCACACGATATCTCGAGAACCCTTTGAGCTTTTGCAATGAAATTTAGCATAGCAACTCCCTGTGGACAAAAGAAGACCCCTATTGATTTTGAGGTCAAAAGGTCAAAGGTCAAGGTCATAAATAAGCAAATTCTGTCTGTTAAAACACTTTCGTTTCCACACGATATCTCTAGAACCATTTGAGCTATTGCATGAAATTTTACATAACAACTCCCTGTGGCCTAATGAAGACCCCTATTGATTTTGAGGTCAAAAGGTCAAAGTTCAAGGTCGTAAATTTATACATTCTGTCTGTGTGTAATACTATCATTTCCGGGAGATATTTCAAGAAGATTTTGAGCTTATGCAATGTAATTTTATATCAAAACTCCCTAGGACGTCTCTCGCCCCTCTCAAGTGCCCCGCCCCGTTTGTTTTATTAGTATTTATAGTTTTACATGTCGCTATTTTTAGTGAAGGGGCATGAAGGAGAGATTGCGTATAAAACAGGTTCTCGGCGGACTTTATGTTCTTATTACATCTATTAGAACTGTTTAATAAAGGCTAAATAAATCAAACACCATGGATTGTGTAAAATTTTGAGAATACCGAACATGAAAACATGAATATATACATGTATGTGACTTCACTTCTGCACATACTTCACAGGATGTACAGCGATTCCGTGGTCTAGTGGTTATGTCTCTCGCTTCAAGTGTGAGAGGTCCCCGGGATCGAATCTCGATCGAATATTTCTTTTTTTTTTTTTTAAATACTTTTTTTTTTACTAATTTTAAATACTTTTTTTTTTACTAAATGATAGTATTCAGCATGTGAAATGAAAAATTTATGAGGTTATAAAATCATCATTACAGTGTGATAAAAATTCCATATAAAAAAATCTTCTATACACATAATGAAGAATAAGCAATCAAATCTTTATATGCATATTGACATACATGTATTTTATTTGCTTCAGTAATACTGTATACATTTAATAATTCTACAAATTCAGTAGGGGGAGCCGACTTTTCCCTAAGCGGGGGACACGAATTCTCTGAATTAGCTTGTTTTTCATGATATGCTACACGTTAGGTAAATCGTCATACTTAACTATTCAAAAGAATAAAATTTACAATTTTTTTTCATTTTAAAAAAATATATATAGATTTAATTTTTTTCAATTACGATCACACAAATAATATAATACTCTAATACTCAGATCGCCTTAATATTGTACAGAATTTTTTAATTCTATCGCTTGTTGAATCTATATGTCTACCTCATTAAATTTGATTTCCGCTACACGGTTAATTATACATGTACCATATACTTCTATCAAAGTGTTCTCAAAACGTTTCAAATGCCCCTCGTATATGAATTATGTTACTTTGGGGATGGCTTCAGGTTAAATTAATTTTTCGATAAAGATTGAATCATTTCAGGTTGAACATAGAATCATCATATCAATTAAATGTCAGTTTACTCCATTTGTGTTTTAAAGGTGGATTTTAACGTAAAAATAATTCCTCTTTTATATTTACGATCAACTAAAATATTTAGTATATTATTGATACCTTTGGCATATATAAAATTAGTTTCTCTTTATCTCTACTATAAATCAAATGCTAAAAATACAATTGATGAACATGGTATATAAATCTTTGAAAATAGTGTCGTAATCATGTCGGTACAATAATGGTATGATAAAATTTACTAAAATGTTGAATTCGCGATTTATCTCAGTACTAATAATCAATGGTAATCTTTCTCATCAAATATGAAGATTGATTATTAATTGTCAATTCAACAAAAAGGGCGCTCTAGATCTTGTATAGCTTTATTTTATGCTACCGGATCGAAAGATCTGAGGCGTATATTTTTTTTGTCCTGTCTGCTTGTCTGTTTGTCTGCAAACTTTAACCTTCGTCATAACTTTTGAACCATGAGCCTTCATATTCGGTATGCATACTCCACTAACTAAACTCTTTCAAATGACACCAAGGTTATTGACTTTGTGACCTTGTCTGTGACCTATAAGGTAAAATAGTTTTTCTGCAAACTTTAACATTCGCCATAACTTTAGAATCATAAAAGATAGAGACTTCATATTTGATATGCCTACACCACTGATTAAGCTCTTTGAAATGACACCAGGGTCAATGACCTTGTGAACTTGACAGTGACCTGTATGCTAAATATAGCTTTTTTGTCGGCAAACTTTACCCTTCCCCATAATTTTTGAACGAAGAAAGATAGAGACTTAATATTTGGCATGCATACTCCACTAATTTAGCCTTTTCACATGATACCAAGGTTAATGGCCTTGTGACCTTGACTGTGTCCTTTATGCTAAAAATAGCTTTTTTGAACCTTCACCATAACTTTGAACCACGAGGGATAAAGACTTTATATTTGGTATGCATAATTCACTAATCAAGTCTCTCTCAAATGACAATGACCAATGACCCTGTGACATTGACTGTGACCTATATGCTAAAAAGATTTTTTTAAATTTGTTGCCGCCGGGCGTCTAGTGTTTCACAAACACATCTTGTTTCAATTTTAAAGCATCATCTTCGGTCGGTGAAAAATACTTCTGCTCCTTACATGCAAGATCAAAATGATAAAGAGACACCGCGACGCACGCACAAAGGGGAAAATTTACAAACTAAGAATTTTTACGTGATTCGTGTCAATCATTAAAAGTATCAGGTTTCAGAAAATAAGTCTCAAAACTTTTGAAATCTAGATTATTTTTTTTTTAATGTGTTGAAAATCGAGTGACGTAAAGATTCATTAGAATTCCCGCACCTGCGATGTTAATTCAAAAACACTATTTTCTTACTTCTATCTCGGACATATACATATCTTTATATCGATAAAACTAAATATTTATTTTTCATATGGACAATACAATATTGATATTTAAAATATTTTGTTTCGATCTCTATCTGCAAATCAATATAATATTTTAGTCGATAAAACTTTAAGCAATAAAATATATCGAACAAAAAAGGTCACTTTTAATTATGTAAAAACATATTAATACAATTCAAAATATGTACATAAATAAGGATTTTTTACACTTTATGTATTGATAAGACGATAAATTATAATTAAGACACTATA
>NW_026933964.1:0-11201 GCF_032062105.1 Saccostrea cuccullata
CGGTGTTGCCGTGGTTACTAAAAATAGAAATTTCTGTAAAATTCTTTCAAAATGCTACCCCTTTCTACAGTTTTGGTCTGATTTCAATATAACTTGGCACACAAGTAGACTACACTAAGGTACCTAATTCTGTATATTGGTTTTTGATTTTGATGAACGGTGTTGCCATGGTAACTAAAAATAGAAATTTCTATTAAAAAATCTCAAAATGCTACTCCTCCTGCAGTTTAAGTCTGATTATAATATAATGTGGCATGCAAGTAGACTATACTAAGAACATAGAGAGACTTAATCAAGGATCATTATTCTTTTTATTGCTGTGGTAAAGTTTCAATTCCCAACTTCTTAAGAACTTTTCTCTTACTTTGCTATAAGTACAAACCAGTAGAGCTTCAGTCTCGACAGAGACTTCTGGTTAAAACACAGATTTGCGATCGACCTTTGTTGCTTGTGTTGATATGTTCATTCATTTTGCTTTGGACACTTAATTTCCAGTAGAATCAAAATATTTTCAAAATATTATATGTTTAGATGAATATACACATATCTTATCTCAGATTTATGATCCTACTGTGTAGCTTGTTGTATGGTTATTTTACTTTTGTATTGTGTACTTTACATCCAACATGCTTCAACTAATTGACAGAATCTTTTATGATATTACAAATATACACACATATAATTACATGCCTGTTTGGCCCTCTACTTAGAACCCTGGGCTTAAAATGCTGACAAGCTCACTGTAACGACGGTGACTAAGAGCAGGGTCACTTTATTGATCCATCTGTATGTGAATCAATCAGCAATCAAATCAATATACTGAATATATTTTTTTTTCGACCTGTTAGACAATTTTTTGGACCAAGTGGAATAAAAATGCCAGTATACTGTACCTGTCCATATACATCCATCAATTATTTTTCTAAAATCAGAGATGATCATATATGTATTAATTATACCTAAAGTGAATTGATACTAGACAAATTTTGACATATTCAGTAATTGCATTTTGTATGCCTATAATTTAATTTTACTTGTATCAAGCTATTTCATTGGCTGAAGCATTCAGAGGAAGATATAATATTTTGGATAACATAACTTGCCTACTTCACAATGAGTTACGTCAAAAACTCTGCTTGACGTTACTTTTAAAATAATGCTCAATTTGAAGCCTTATTCTGGAGGAAAAACTGTCTTATTGTCTATACTAAAATTAAATTATAAGGAACGAAGCTTATTTCAACTTATGTTATACAATATAACAAAACGCTTTTTTATAAACCGCTTCGCGGTTAAAATTGGTTCAATTTTTTCCCGGATTTTCAGAATATATTTACTATATTTGTCACACTTTGCTGATAGAATTCACAATAAATAATTTCAAAACCAGCATAACATATTTTACGGGAAAAATAAAAAGAGTTTTGTGTGCAACCAGCATGGGAAAATAGGCATCCAAAATTAACAGTACTGTTATAGTTCAAATGGAAAAAACTGACCATTTTCGTCTAAAAAACTTCCGCTACAAAATATAGTCCCTAGCTTAATTATACTTTAATGGAATTTAATCGCGGTTTTTTCATTGAATGTATAAATTTGCATTGTAGAATTCAGTTTAATTGTAAGAACCTAAAATGATGCTTAACTTTATGAATAATGGACCTGCGCGAAATGCGCTCACAATATAAGGATCGAACGTCCTTAAATAAATGTATACAATGTATGTAGGCATATTGAGCAGTGAAGGATCTTTTTCGTTCTCGCGCCTACTATAACACAGGACTTCGGTTTAAAATGGGTCTCATCTAAAGGACTAATCTCATCTGTAATACCAGTCTTTAAAGGAGCATAGACACAGTTCATCTAAAAAATATTTAACTAGGGTCTTTCTAATGATCATAAAAAAATTGAACTTCATTTGTTGAGATACAAGACAGATTTAGAGCTCCAAACCTTGGTTATGTCAACAGATTTCGTGTCATGTTTTGTTTACATAGATAAATATACTAATATATGTTTGTTTAAGGGTCCTCCACACCATGTAACTTGTGACGTATATAGAGAAAAATACTTTTACTTCCGGTTTTATAGAATTTATGCATGAACGATTTGGCCTAGCACCGTTTGTAAACAAAGAACACATGGCATGATCACGGTGTGACCAATGGAAAAGGATGTGCATTTTTTTAATTTAAATAAAAGGACAACAGACGTCTTGGATTATGTTACATAATAATTCGTAATCAACAGGTACCTATGGATATGACGAGAAACGTTTAGGTTATTTATACTTTCAGGCTATAATCAACCGAGTCTGTTTTGATAGTTGAAATTTCGGCACACTAAATTGTGCGATTCAATAATACAATATCTCACTGTGTGTTTATAAATATTGATAAAATAGAGTGCGTTTCTAGTTTTCCTCTTTTATATTTGTCCAGTTCAGTGACCAGTAATTTCTAAATATACGTAGTTTGGTCACGTAGGGGGAGACTTGCCAAAGCTTTTGAGTCCCGGGCAACAGGAAAGATAACTCCAAAAAGGAACTTTGATACCAATGATTTTGAAATTTTTTTTTTTTTACATCAGTGCATTTAACAATTTTTCGATGTAATGTAATTTTACGTAATCACTATTATAAAGTTTCTAGTGATTTGCTGAATTTAATTTTTTTTTTATAAATATATTTTGACTCTATATGTAAACAAAACAAGGCACGAACCTTGTTTACATTCTGAAGAGTACTACTAAACAGAGTCGATAGAGTACTTTAGAGTACGCTAGAAAAATTATGTTTTTTAATGCAATTAAATTGTTTATTTATGTATGCACAACTTGATTAAACATTATTATAAACTTACATGTGTATTTTCCAATATTTTTTTTCCAAATATTTGTTTTTAGCGATATTTTGACAATAAAAAGATCCAAAATTCAACGCATTAAGATTACGTTACCTATATCATTTCACTTTTCAATTACGCCAAGATTCCTGCCGAATGCCAATCAAAAGCGCTCTCGTTCTTTGCAGCTTTTTAACGATATATAGCTAATACCCCAATCTCGATTACTATTTTGTTTCAGACTTTCTTTCTATAGACTTACATCTAAATTTTAACAAAAATTAAATTAATTGCATGTGTAAATATTTTACACATTCACAATGAGACATTTTAACATGTTTAACTTAAATTAGATCGGGATCAAACATAACCGTAACCTGAAAAACAAAAATTGAATTAACTCCTAAAACACAGAAAACATACAATTTGTTTTTTTAATATATATTTAATTCGTTAAACTAAAGTAGAAAAAAACACACAAAAAGTAGTTTAATTGCATCAAATTATAAAATATTACTAGCGTACTCTAATATACTCTATCCTACTAGCGAACTCTAGTAGGGCCGCATTCTGAAGAACTTTAAGTTCTGTATCTCGTTTGTTTATGTTAATCAAAAATGATGTTAAAATTTTTGCTGATCATTAGACGATGCATTATTTAGGAATTGCAAGCATTGAAATTGGTTTTAAAACTCAGTTGAAACTGTGTCCATGTCCATTTAAGGTAGGATTCTTCTCTGGTTTCTGAGTACATGACATATTCAATGTACATTTGCTTATATGTCTTATATCTTAAGGTGAAAGAGATTAAAAAGACCATATTTTTCTTTCCTCATCACAATTGTATAACTTTAAATAGAAATTGTAAATTGTGTCCAAAAACTAGCAGGGACTATATTTTGGCGGAATGGTGGCGAATGAAAATAAACATCTTCTTTTTTGCCTCTCAGAATTATTATAGAACTATGAATTCAATTATAATTTTTTAACAATCAAAGACTAGAAGAATTTTTCAAATGTTAGCTAAATTAATAATAAGGAACTAAAGTTTTAAAATATATCAAATAAATATGAATTTCCAAACAAACTACAATTATATCCAATCTACGTACAGATATGAGCCAAAAATCCATAGAAAGTGTTTTTACTCCCTTACTAAACAGTAAAACCTTTTTGTTTTTGTATCCTATTATATCTCTATATGACCTCTTTACCATAAGTGAAAATAAGAAACATACTAGTTACTTAAATATTCTAAAAATTTAAGAAAAACAGAGAAAATTCGGATTCGCCAAAATCCATTTTTGTTAAACTATTTGTGTCAATTTTGTAATATTATCTTAAAGACCCTATATGGTAATATCTTTTTATGCAAAAAGAAAAACATTTAATCATTTGAAATAGAAGACCCTATACCATGATTGGATGCTGTTATTAGGGCCCCGCAAGGATTTGCGGGTGCCCTATAGTAATCACTCTGTCCGTCCGTCTGTCACTCTTCCGTCCACAAATTTTCTGTTTGTTTCTAATAACTTTTATTATGGTCGCCCTATCAACTTCAAATTTGGTATGATAGTTCGGTAGGCAGAAATACATATTTTGATGCTAACTTTGGTTCTATATGTCTTCTGGTTTGGAGCTGGGGTGATGGGGTAGATTCCTTAACTATGCATAAGAATGAATGGGCAACTTTTTTTATGGTTGCCCAATCAAGTACAAATTTGGTACGGTAGTTCAGTAGACAGAAATACATATTTTGATGCTAAGTTTGGTTCTCTATGTCCCATGGTTTGGAGCTGGGGTGGGGGGTAGATTCCTTAACTTTATATAAGAAGGCATTGGCAAAGAGAGATAACTGCTGAAGATGTTCCCATTGTAAACTGAATGCTGCTAGGAGTCCCTTGGGAAGAATATTATTATTTTTTAATGTAGTTGTATAAAAACCCCATTCTATCATTAATACTAAAAAAGTTCGTATTGTAATTTTAGAAGAAAATGATGAGAGATTAATTATCTAGTCTGCTGCAGAAAATTTAGTAGGCTTTTCTTTATCTGTCACTTTAAAGATTAATGAAAACCTTTGTCTGCAACTGCTGTTTGTTTGAAGTTAAGGTCAACCCTTTTCATGATATTTGCATTCATTGAAGGCTGGCATTTTATATAACACAAGCTTCATAATTGTTTAAATATACATTCAATGTTAAGTTGTTTTCTACTGCCTAATGAAAATACAAGGATATTATTTTCAGGTTTTTGAATATTCAGGAATTATCTTGAAATTTTAAGAATACAGTTGCTGTTGCTTATTCTTCGTACATTTTTTAATCATTCCGTAAGTGCACCCGCATACGGAGTATTTATATCTCAGTTGATTCGATACGCAAGAGCATGCTCTACGTATGAACAATTTCTTAAACGAGGTAAATCATTGACAAGCAAGTTGATGAAACAAGAATATCAACAGTCTCGTTTAAAGTCATCATTTCGTAAATTCTATGGTCGATACAATGACCTTGTCAGCAAATACAATTTATCATTGAATGAAATGCTGACTGACGTTTTTCATACCAATTGTTAGTCCATTATTTATACACTGAATTGACTACGGATTTTTTTCCGTTATTTCCTGATTATATAATGACAATGAGCACACGGCGGGTGTGACCGGTCGGCAGGGGATGCTCACTCCTCCATGGCACCTGATCCCACCTCTGATGTTTCGGAGGTCCGTGTTTGCTCTGCTCTTGTTTTGTATATTTGTTTAATGGACGTTGAGATTGAATACTGTTCGTTATTTCCATATCCTTATTCTACCCCATGGCGGGGCCCTTGCTGACTGGTCAGTTTTCTAGTTTTTATTCTTAATGACAAGGGAAAAGGTTATGACCTGACCTGACCTTGACTCTAATATAAAACGGTCAAAACTAATCTAACTAATACCATCACTTAGTAATATTGTCTCCTTTGTTTTGTGAAAATTTCATGAATTTTTAAATACAACAAATACAGTTTTGTGTGAGAAGAATCCTACCTTAAGTCCCACAGTGGGATTCGAATCCATGAGATAAGGATTAACTCTTTACTTCCCGAATCAAGAGCAGATGCTCTCACCGGACAGGCGGCTATATCAAAAGAATTTGAATAGATGTAATATGAATCGATTTGTTCATATTTCATGTAATGATGAAAAAATTGGGCTCACATTTGTAGGTATTTTAAGTAGAAAACAGTTTTTAAGGTAGGATTCTTCTAACACAAAACTATTTCTTGTATTTAAAATTTATGAACGAATGGGTGGACTTAACTGGCCAAAAAAAAATGCCGTAGATTTAAGTTTCAAAAAATTTTTTTTCCCCCATCATATAAGCCCCAAAAATCTCAACCGTGTATTCATGGTACAGATGGGAATATAAAAAGCTCTTTTCTGGGTAAACTTAATACTAGTAAATATCGAAGGCATGGTGCCTGAAGATATCTTGAATATCAATAGATAATCAGGGTCACGCGTTTTTCATCGTCCGAATACATAGCGCATGTTTGTCGGCTGTTCTTAAGGGGGATGTAGGCCAATTTTAGTGCCGTGAGAACGAAATGTAAACATTTCTTCTAATGGCTAAAATACATTATATTTTGATCAAATTTTAAGTCTTTATGATTAAGATACAATAAATATGCATAACTGAATGCATGTTGTGCATATATAATCTATACTTTTGCAGCAGAAAAATGCTTTTGATATGCTCCTTAGAACTGCGCAGCTACAGAATTCAGCAAAGCCTTAAAAAATCCAAAAAAATAAAGAAACTGTGCATTAATGTTCTCTCCACAACCATTTGTTGAGAAAATGTCTAAATTTTGCACTTTTAAATGATAATTTCAAGTTCAAAACAATGTATCGTTGTCTTCAAAAAGAGTGTAAAGAACCATGAAAGTAGTTCATGGATAGCAGCACGTGGTCTATTTTTAGTACAGAATTTTGTTTTCCAGACCTCTTCTTAATATGGAGGGACATAACAATCTTTAAATGTAGAAGAGAATTACAGTTGCAAAATATTTCAAATGATATGAACACTTTTAAAAGAGGAAATGTGTTGTAGTATTTCTTGAAGTAATTTATTTAGTAATATTATCGAACAGTTGTTAAATAGTGTACGTATTGATATAAAAAAATCTTAAACTCTTTGATTCCAGGTAAGGAAAAATGAGCACCATCAAAGTTAAAAATTAAGAGTTTGTAAGTTTGCCACAGATAACTTATAATATCTATCAAAAGTTTAATTATCACCATTGAAACACAAAGAAATTAAACACATAAAATCGATATGAATGACCTTGTTTTAGTACCTACTAGTACGAGGGGTGATCAAAAAGTTCGCGAACTATCTCTATACATGTGTATCTACAAAAAAATCAAGATTAGAAACAAATTTGGGCACACATAGCCAAACACAAGTTCTGTAAATAGCATATACTGAATAAAGTTTTGCTCACAATGTGAAAATGACGTCATTATGCAGCTACTTGTGACGAAAAATGGTTGTCTCAGTCAAACTGTTCAACAAACGACTAAAATATTTATGGTATATATTTAAAAATGCCTTTGAAGTAGCGTATAAGAATTTGTTCACAATATATTAAGACAAATGACTTCCTACAAATTCAATCAATGATTGGATAGATCGTTTTAGTGAAGGAAGGCAGATGGTTAATATGATACTTGTTATGTTGCCCGGTGAAAGCAAGTTTGAAGAGGGGTGTGTTTTAATTAAGCAATATGCTATCAAAGCCTCCAATTTACACTTTGAAAAAAACTTGAATATTTCAACAATAATACAACTATCAAATACCTAAAATATCGTTTACTTTTTGATCACCCCTCGTATACAATTTCATTACAGTTGAGCAACATTGGAAAAGGAATGAAATCATTCAGCGTGGGTTAGAAGATTTAATGAATAAAAAAAAACTTTTTTTCTGTTTGCCCATTTTGTCAAAATTACAATTTTACAGAGTAAAGAAAAAAAATCAACATAATTAAATATTTCATACCATCTTTAAATTGACGTTTGGTGGGCCTCCCAACTCAGGGAAAAATTATTGGGTCGGTATTTATAGGTGAGAAAAAAATCCTTAAAATTTAAACATATTTGTTGACGGAAGAAAAAAAAAATCGTGTAATGGGATGTAAAAAAAAAAAATTGAGTGGGTCATTTCTAGGCAGTAGATGGGAGAGAGGGCAAGCAAATATTTTTGAAACAAATGATCTTATAAGGCTAGTACATGTTCCATCACATAATTAGTAATGCAACTTTTTGTAAGTAATGTAACTTTTTGAACCTTTGGCACTATTTTGAAAAAAAAACATAGGATTTTCGGGAGGGGGGGGGGCTATAGCCTCTCACTGTTTTTTTTTTTGCGATGATAGACATAGCATATATGCAATGGACCTTTCTTTGCAAACATTGTTCTTGCTTCTAAATTTCAAAGAAACAGTTTCGTGTGTTCAATGGGCGAGAGCTTACAACGTTGTCAACATAATGAGACATGATGCTTTTTTATGTCCAAACATTACTCCATACAATGTGTGGGTCATTGCAAACAATCTAGCTAATTATGTGAGGTGCCTGAAGGAAATCTTATAACTGCCTATTTTTTCTGTCTAACTGCTAAACAAAATAGACATATTTACCAACTTTTCGAATGTAAGACAAGTAATTACAATTTGTTTTTTATGCACTGCATATTGTTTAACTTTTTAGCTCACCTGAGCCGAAGGCTCAAGTGAGCTTTTCTGATCACATTGTGTCCGTCGTCCGTCCGTCCGTCCGTCTGTCCGTCCGTCTGTCCGTCTGTCCGTCTGTCCGTCCGTAAACTTTTCACATTTTCGACTTCTTCTCAAGAACCACCGGGCCAATTTTGACCAAACTTGGTACAAAGCATCCTTGGGTGAAGGGGAATTTAAATTGTTAAAATGAAGGGACATATCCCCTCGCAAGGGGAGATAATCAAGAAAAGACAAAAAATAGGGTAGGGTCATTAAAAAATCTTCTTCTCAAGAACCACTGAGCCAGAAAAGCTGAAACTTATGTGGAAGCATCCTGGGGTAGTGTAGATTCTAAATTGTTCAAATCATGACCCCGGGGATTGGGCGGGGCCACAATGGGGAATCAAAGTTTTACATAGAAATATATAGGAAAAATCTTTGAAAATCTTCTTCTCAAGAACCACTGTGCCAGAAAAGCTGAAACTTATGTGGAAGCATCCTGGGATAGTGTAGATTCTAAATTGTTCAAATCATGACCCCCGGGGATTGGGCGGGGCCACAATGGGGAATCAAAGTTTTACATAGAAATATATAGGAAACATCTTTGAAAATCTTCTTCTCAAGAACCACTGTGCCAGAAAAGCTGAAACTTATGTGGAAGCATCCTGGGGTAGTGTAGATTCTAAATTGTTCAAATCATGACCCCCGGGGATTGGGCGGGGCCACAATGGGGAATCAAAGTTTTACATAGAAATATATAGGAAAAATCTTTGAAAATCTTCTTCTCAAGAACCACTGTGCCAGAAAAGCTGAAACTTATGTGGAAGCATCCTGGGATAGTGTAGATTCTAAATTGTTCAAATCATGACCCCCGGGGATTGGGCGGGGCCACAATGGGGAATCAAAGTTTTACATAGAAATATATAGGAAACATCTTTGAAAATCTTCTTCTCAAGAACCACTGTGCCAGAAAAGCTGAAACTTATGTGGAAGCATCCTGGGTAGTGTAGATTCTAAATTGTTCAAATCATGACCCCCGGGGATTGGGCGGGGCCACAATGGGGAATCAAAGTTTTACATAGAAATTTATAGGAAACATCTTTGAAAATCTTCTTCTCAAGAACCACCGAGCCAGAAAAGCTGAAACTTATGTGGAAGCATCCTGGGGTAGTGTAGATTCTAAATTGTCCAAATCATAACCCCTGGGGATTGGGCGGGGCCACAATGGGGAATCAAAGTTTTACATAGAAATATATAGGAAACATATTTGAAAATCTTCTTCTCAAGAACCACTGTGCCAGAAAAGCTGAAACTTACAAGGAAGCATCCTGGGATAGTGTAGATTCTAAATTGTTCAAATCATACCCCGGGGATTGGGCGGGGCCACAATGGGGAATCAAAGTTTTACATAGAAATATATAGGAAACATCTTTGAAAATCTTCTTCTCAAGAACCACTGTGCCAGAAAAGCTGAAACTTATGTGGAAGCATCCTGGGGTAGTGTAGATTCTAAATTGTTCAAATCATGACCCCTGGGGATTGGGTGGGAACACAATGGGGAATTTAAAGTTTTACATAGAAATATATAGGAAAAGGTTTTGAAAATCTTCTTCTTAATAACAACTGGGCCAGAAAAGCTGAAACTTATATGGAAGCATCCTGGGGTAGTGTAGATTTCAAATTGTCTTAATTATGATCAGTTGGGTAGGGTTGGGTCACAATATGTACTCTAAATCACTTTTTATTCGCGAGAACTTTATTTTAGCGTAATTACGCGAGACAGTGTGATGGCGAAAAATAAGTTCTCGCTTATAATTGCATTCCTTAAGATTATATAGAGCAATAACCACAATTCGTGAAAATTTTGTCTCGCTTATCAAGAGTCAATGACTATCTCGCGAAAAAAAGGTGTCGCGAAAAATTAGTGATCTACTACAGTATTACAAAGGGTAAATCTAGTAAAGTACAGAATTGTCAAAGCTTCTCAGGTGAGCGATGTGGCCCATGGGCCTCTTGTTCAAATTAAATGCTAAGCATCCTTCTTGCAGTGCCCCATTTGAAAATAACTTCTATCGCCCAGAAAAAAGACCCGACGTAAACACATATGTTTACGACATATTTTATCTTTTTTCTTGAGTTTTAAAGAAACCAGCAAATTATCAAGACTTGTTCCATGAAAAATTAAATATAATCATGGTAATAAACGCATCTATCCACAACAGATATATGCACATGCCAAACACGTGCTCAGTGGAATAATATTAACAAGGAAATTCGAGCTGTAAACAGAACAGGTTTTCCCGATTTGCTGGAGTGGGGTTAAAATCGCGTTTTTTCATTAATCAGACGATGCGATGCAACAAATAAAAGTAGTCAGTAATATAACATAATGATTATTACTTAGCAATATCTTGTCTTGATGTTATTATGGTCGCATTTATTCTAAAATCAATATTATTCGAACTCTGTGTGACAGAGGAATGGCGGACGAAATAAACACATGGCCTCAGGAAGACACCCATATGAAAAATCAAATTTTCAAGAATTATGGATAATGACAAGAAAAAAGCGAAACAAATGGTTGTGGCCATATT
>NW_026933965.1:0-90000 GCF_032062105.1 Saccostrea cuccullata
GCAGTTTAAGTGCAGCCACATGGAAATTGTATCAATGATAGAGAGGGGTGATGTAGAAATTATCGGCAAAGAGCGTCTACTGGGGTTACAGAAAATACTCCCAAAGGAAGAAGAGGTAAAGTGATTTAAACAAATGTAATATATATGAAGATAACGAACAGTATTTTACCTCACGTTCCATAAATGAATACAAAATAGGAACAGAGCAAACACGGTCCTCCGAAACATCAGAGGTGGGATTAGGCGCCATAGTGGAGTGAGTATTCACTGTCGACGGGTCACAGCCACCGTGTGCTCCTTGTCATGATTGGGAAATAACCAAAAAAAAATTGTAGACAATTCAATGTGTAATAATGAACTAACAATAAGCATGAAAAACGTCAGTCAGCAATCTACTTAATTTTAAATTGTATTTGCTGACAAGGTCATTGTATCGATCATGGAACTTGCTAAATGGTGACTTTAAATAAGATTGCTGATATTCGTGTTTCTTAAACTTTATATCAATAATATATCTCTTATTAAAATTGTACAGTCTTGCTGAACATTATATAGAGAGTCCAAGACAAAGATCTGAAACTTCGTCCTGGACTGTAAAAGAACAACTATAATAAATGCGAAAATTTTTGAGTGCACTCATAGAAAATGCTGAAGTTGTTTGCCTTGATATTACAAAATAAAGCCTCAAGCTCTTAAATAAGTAAATATATCTTTTAAGTAGAATTTCTTCTTTAAGGTTAGTATGCTTGAAGAATTCGAGGGAGATAAAGAGAAACTTGGGAATGCAGAGAAATTCTATTTAAAATTGATCAAGCTACCTGCCTACAGAATTCGAATCGACGGACTTGTTCTAAAGGACGAGTTTGGAGACACAATGGCTAATCTTTTACCAAATGTCAGTGCCGTGATTGAAACATGCAAATGTCTTCTGGAAAACGAGTCTCTCAAAGTGTTTCTACGCTATGTTCTACATACTGGAAATTTCATGAATGCGGTAAGGTATTTTCTTGACAAGTATATATTGATCATCTAAGAAAAGGATAAATGATTTAGATTAAATGCTTAATAACTTCTTGCTTTTTGTTTTGTCCCAGTTTAATAATAGATGCGGTTGAATGACTTCAGTTAAATACTGATTTTTAACCATTGCAAGTTTCTTAATAAAACATTTTGAGAAAATTGAAAGATATATTAGTAATTAATTTTACATATGTGTACATAATATTTCATCCAAAAATTCACTAGGGTGGGTATGCAGGCAACGCGATGGGTTTCCGGATAAATTCCTTAAATAAATTGATGGATACAAGATCCAAGAAGCCAAGTGTAACTCTTTTGCATTTTCTCGTTGAGGAGGCCGAAAAAGTGGACACGGCAGCTCTAGCTTTTGTTGAGGAGATGACTCCATGTTTAACTGTTGCATCAAAGTATGTCAAACTAACCATATGAGGTTTCATTTAATGGCATTTATCTAAAATCTAAATACATAATAAACCGGTAAAAAATTTCATATATTGCTTAAATTGCACGAAGAACTGAATGAAGAAATGAAGGGGAAAATAATGTTCGCTTATCCAAAGCATATATTTTAACATCATATTAGCATATCAATATGTCTCTCTGTGGTGATCATCAGTAAACATTAATCTTTTAAGTTAAAAACATAATTTGCATTCAGACTTTTTAGTATTTTTTTTTAATTCAAGTTTGACTGTGGACTCATTGGCAGCGGAGATTAAAGAAGTAAAAGATAAAGTTAAGAGTCTGAAAAAAGGCCTGAAAAAGAGTCCCAGTGACGTCAATGATCAACTTAAAACATTTGTACAGGCAAGCAAAAAAGTTTTTTTTTAATTCGAACTACGTTTTGCTGTTAAACATTAGCCTGGTGTTCTTTAAACGAAGTGATTAATAATGTTGATAATATATACAGGCAGCAGAAAAGGAAATGGCGTCATTGGATGAGAGTTTAGAGAAAATAACAGAACTGACGAAGAAAATTGTTTGTTACTTCTGTGAAAAAGAGAAAAGTTTTAAATTAGACGAGTGCATTCACGACATGAATTCATTCTGTGATAATATTAAACGGTGTCAAAAGGTAAGCTATCCATTCTTTTACAATCAAACTGATTACAAAATTCTTATCTTTTCTACATACATTTTTATACATTTTTCAATAGGAAAATTTACAGAGAAAACATCGAGAAGAAAAAGCAGAGCGCAGGAAAAAGCGGGAACAGGGAATGACAAAGAAACATGCAGAGCGTATGTTAAAATAAACTTCATTATTAATCAAAAAGGGTTTGATGATTTTATTTAAAATAAAAGTATAGGTGGTGCTTTGTTTCTCTTTTTAGATACTTCAGCAAAGAAAGAGTCAGTGGAGGAAGATTGTATTATAGATCGATTACTAAAGGATATTCGAAATGGACACAAGCTACGACATACAAGACAATAGACATTGTAAAAAAAAAGAAAAAAATCTTCTTTCAGTCAAAACCTTTTGAAATTAAATCATACATACATTTGACAATGTCTGATTGACAATATCTTTGTGTTTAGGGACCAGTTCTTAAAACATTCTATTTGGATTCTCATGAGACATTGTTTTTGACTTTTTGACAATGTTTATTAATAACTCTATTCCGTGGCGATTAACATACTGCGTTTTAAATTGGCTAACACGAGTTTCATTCAAATGGGATGAAACTTCATACATAGATAAAATAAACACTAAGTCTTTTACATTTAAATATGCTTTGATCTTAATTTTTTGTAAAAAAAAATATGGTTTGGAGATTCACTGTGCACTGTTTTAATTTTTGAAGGAGAGATCGGTGAAATGATGCCAGGTAGGACTATCAATGAATAAATTGAAGAAAATCTTCGAAATCAATGCAATAATCTTGCCGAAATCTGTTTTTATTTTCTCAATTAATAATCATATTGATCTTCCAAAAAAAATCTGGTCAGCAACCTTGCTTGTTAATGCTTTCAATCTTGTTTTGAAAAATTCTGTCAAGCTAGCCATGTCGTTCTGTTTAAAATAGGTGCGTGTTTATTTCAAATACATGAAAATTATAAAAAGTGTTTTCTTCTGTAGTGATGAAGTAAGATAAAACCAGGTAAATCAAATCTTAGTATATCTTTAAACCGTAGGGTGAATAAGAGGCCCACATCACCCATCTGAGCACATTTTATAAGAATGAATCAAAATTCAGTTCAGTATTGAAGAGTTTTCAAGGAATGGGGTTTTGAATTACCTGATGATGCTTCCACATCAATGGCCTTGCTGTTCTTAAGCAGTAGATGTTTTTCCTATTTACCACGTATTCATTTGCTCAAGGGGCCTCGTTTGAACCAGTTTGATTGGTTTGAACATATCTTTTTGTAATTTAAATACTATACAAATGGTTGATCACAAGTTGCAGGGGCGGATACAGGATTTGTGGTTAGGGGGGGCGTGGATAACTTTGTTGAGGCAAGGGGTCTGGGGGCCGCCTTAAGGCCCCCAGTGGGTCCAGGGCGAAGCCCTGGTGGGGGCCCGGGGGGCGAAGGCCCCGGAAGCTCCTGGGTTTTCGTGTATTTTAGAGTAAAACCAGGCACAATAATAGTGCATATTTTTCAATTATTTTTGTAAAATTGGCATATTATAGGTTCGGATGTTTGAATAATAATTGTATTGAATGCCTTTCAATTCTCATTGTAGTGTAACACATACCACTATAAAAAACGATTTACTTACTTATTACTTACTAATAGTGGTATTTGTTAGTGATGTACCAATGTTTAATTCTAGTCATATCATACTTTGAATGGTGGGGGCCCAGGGAGCGCAGCCCCCGGAAGCTCCTGGATTTTTGTATATTAAGAGTAAAAACAGGCAGAATAACAGTGGTTTGGTTAGTTTTGTACCAAAATATGGCATACTAAATATTAGTCACATCATACTTTGAAAATTTTAGGGGGGGGGCGTGCGCCCCCCACGCCCCCCCCTTAAATCCGCCAGTGAGTTCTAACAGCTTACGAGGTTCTCACCATAAAAACTTACAACTGGTTATGTCTATACATAGGAAGAAAAAGGAAAGAAAATATTGATATACACACATATTTGTTTTAAAAAGAAAACATACATTTGTTACACATGATAAATATATAACTATATGTATCTGTGTAAGTGTTTGGCTGTAATAATTAATAAAATCTACCAGAATCTCTTATAAATGTTTAGCTGAACAAAAAATATACAGTGGACCTTCAGATATCCGGACGCCAGATATCCGGATGCTTCAGTATCCGGACGATTTTTCATCGGAACGAAATTTTAAAATATTATTCTGTCCTGTTTAACTGGTGATTCAGATATCCGGATGCTTCACATATCCGGACAAATTGACTGGGAACCAAAGCGTCCGGATAAATGAGGGTCCACTGTATACATTTTGATTTCTACATTTTGTGACAATCAATAACAAGAGATTGCTTAATAGTTTCTTTCTAGCATGTTGGTACTTATTGCAAACGAAGAAAAAATGATATGATATGATATGGATTTCCTGGTGAATCACATGAACGATTTGGACTCTCGATAATGTTTCTTTAATGAAGATCATAATTTGAAATGCAATTATGTCGTAGTTTAGTTTGAATGATGTTGAGTCGTCTATTACCGTGGGAGAAAGAAGAAGGAGGGTCTGCTGGTTTTTTTATGTATGTTGTTTTTAAAGCTACTAAAGATAAGCTGTTTCTTACTCAAACTATTTCTTTGGTTTATTGTATCAGGAACAAAAGATTTTTTAAATAATTCAAGTCTACATCTAGGAATAGTATAGTCCTCTCTATTGCGTGTGGCGTTCTCTGATTCATTACTTCTTTTTGAAGGAGTCCAGTGGGGATACGGGTTAGAATCGGTCCTCAATATCCCCTTGCTTGTCGTAAAAGGCGACTAAATGGGGCGGTCCTTCGGATGAGACCGTATAAACTGAGGCCCCGTGTCACAGGAGGTGTGGCACGATAAAGATCCCTCCCTGCTCAAAGGCCGTAAGTGCCGAGCATAGGCTTAAATTTGCAGCCCTTCACCGGCAATGGTGACGTCTCCATATCAGTGAAATATTCTGGAGAGGGACGTTAAACAGTATACAGTCAGACAGTCTTTTTGAAGGAAAAATACTTTTTAAATAATTGGGTACCAGGTTGTGATGTACTTTAAACATAGAATTAAGTTTTACTACTTTTCGCCTATTTGCAAGAGGTTCCCATCCTGTTTCTAAATATAATGCATCCCTTGAAGCGATGACTGATAATCCTGTAATTATTCTCGCAGCATAAAGCTGCACCTTTTCTAATTTTTAACATATTGTAAAGAACACCCATCCCAAACTATTGAGCAATATTCAAGTAATGGTCTAATAAAAGTTATGTACATTGTAGACAGAGTGTTTCTACAAATTTTGTATTTTAGGTTTTTTTAGGAGACCTAATCTTTGGTAAGCCTGTTTAACTATATTGTCTATATCATCAGACCAATTCAGATTATGGCTCAAAAGTAATCCAAGATGCTTATGAGAGGTTAAGAATTCTATTTTACATCGTTAAAATTGTAATTTGGGAAGATAATTATTGGATTTTAGATAATAATTGGATTTTAATAGTTTGATTTGGCACTACCTTAGGTGCCTCCATAGCATGGCTTTTCCATTTTTTAAGATAAAGATTCGTTCTTAATTATGTATATTCCAATGAAAAATTTTTGACCCACCATTGTCCCCCACCTTACAGCCCAGGATCATGAATTGAATGAACTTTAATCAATGCTTCGTGAGGATGCTCCCATTAAAATATGACCAATCATAACTTTGCTGTTCTTAAAAAGAAGACTTTTAAAGAATTTTCCTATGTGTTCCTATATGTTTCTCAAACTGATCACCAAATGGGGCCCCATCCTACATAATTGAAACAATTTTGAATTTACACAAACTTGAATGCTTCTAGGCTGGGTATTAGCAAGAGATTTTGTTTAGCGATATATTGCGATATTTTTAACTTTATTGCGATATGCATTGCAATATTTTCAATGACAATAACGATGGCATTTTTTAATTATATAATGTTCAGTGCAGCTTTAATTTACATGCAGAGTGTACATAACCTCGAAAAAAACCAAAAGTAGAAAAATCTTGATGTTTTTATTAAAGTTGTTTTGAAATAAACCGATATAAATCGATTTTTTTGCCCAGCCCTTGATCAGATGTTCCCATATAAATATGAACAACCATGGCTTTGTTGTTCTAGATTTGAACAAACTGGACTTTACAGTACCTGAGGATTCTTCCAAATAAATATAACTAATCATGTATGTAAAAAGTCATATTGTGAAACAAATTTCATTGCGTCTGTTTTGGTAGGTGCTTTGCTCGTTGGATTGAAGCCATATTTCATAAATAATGAAATGACACAGAGATAGCTAACCTAACCCTTTCAGGCTTAATTTTCGTGCTTGTTGCAGACAATACAAAGCTTAGTGTTAATAAGTAAATTGAAGGTCAAGAAGTCTTTTATCTGCATTTGAAAAAAAAAAAAACCGTGGATTGTATTTTCTTCATTGAAACTTGGCTTTTATCACTTTAAACAACATTTGTATTTAATTACCTTTAATACTGAATTACCCGTAGACTTCTCTGCAAATTGAATCAAAAATAATTTAAATGTTCGATATTATATGTAAATCATTTTCTTAATTCAAAAAATTTATAAATTTCAAATTATTTTTGTTGATTATTTATAACCTAAAAGTGAACTTTTTCTTTATTCGACTCTTGTTATAAATCATTTCTTTCATTATCATATAGGCTAAATGATTTATTTGAATAATATATATGCAATTTTAAATAAATCGAAATTATATTGCTTTTATAAATGAGAAGTGTGATTTTAATTTCATAAATAACTCTACACATATACGTGCATTTTCCAGTATTAAATATCAATGATTTCATTTTACAATTTTTATATTTTAACTGATACATGTAATTTACTGATGTTTTTACACCTTTGCTCCAAAGGAGGTGGGGGGTATACTGTTTTACCCTTGTGTGACTGTTTGTCCGTCCGTCCGTCTGTGCGTAACAAATTTTCGTCGCACATTTCTTAGCAACTACTTATTGCAGACGCTTGAACTTTTAAAATCTTCTCTAAAGTATGCCAAATGGTGGGATTTATTTTTGTTTAAATCAAAAATAAACTTCCTGTTTACCCGTGGATCTGTCTGTTTCATATATACATAACAAATTTTGTTAAAGTTTTCTCAGCTCATCGCAAATGCTTGAATTTAAACACGATCTTATCTGAGGCATGCCATACAGTTGGACTCATTTTTCTTCAAATCTGATGTCAACTTCCCGTTTGTCTGTGCATCTGTCTGTTTCATACGTACATGTAACAAATGTTTTGTCAAATTTTTCTCAGTAACTATTCATCGCAGATGCTTGAAATATTAGTACATTCTTTGTAGAGGCATGTCATATGAAGCGATTTATTTTTATTCATTTCTGATGTCAACCTCGTTTTTATACATGCGTCTGTCCGTACCATACAAAACAATAATTTTTGTCGCAGCAACTACTCATCACATATGCTTGAAATTATTGTATGTAAGGCGCTTGAACATGGATTTGAATTAAATATTTAGATCAAAGAAAGTGGGCGCTTAAGATGGCAATTCGGCAGGAAAAGTGACTCATGAAAAGAATAAAAAAAATATCATTGATTTATACATTTTTTACAAAACATAGCCAATGAATGTGTTGTAGGTGAATGTAAAATGGGCAAATATTCAGTTAAATATGTTTGATTTTATTAGCTCTTCTGAGCCAAAGGCTCAAAGAGCTAATGCTATGGCCATTTGTGCGGTGTGCGGTGTGCGGTGTGCGTTAACTTTTTAGAATATGGGCCATAACTCAAAAACCCTTTGGCCAATCAGTACCAAATTTGTCACAGGGTATCCTTGGCCCAAGGGCTACCATTTATATTAAAATAAGGGTTGGGACCCTAAAACAAGGGGAGATAATCAGGAAAACAAAACCAAAAGTACTAGTTGCTAAAAAATCTTCTTCTCCAGAACCACCAGGCAGATTTTCACCAAACTTACATACAAGGATCAGGATATGTTGAAAATTAAAAATTGTTCAAGGCATGACCCTGAGGCAAAGGGCGTGGTCTCAAGGTCACTTTAAAGTTGACCTAAATTTACAATTAATAAAAATGTTTATATTTTGCTTACTATAAGGACTAGGATCATCAAATCTTGTAAGTTGATGCATCTTAGGACTTCACATCATGTTAACTCAAAAGTAGGTCACGGTGACCTACTTTTTTAATTTTGTGGGCATTTGTTTTCAAATTGATTTGAAGGCATATTTTGGACACTTTAAGGCCTATGATCACCAAACTTAATCAGATGATGCATCTTGGGTCCTTGAACAATGTCAACTTAAAAGTAGGTCACCGTGACCTACTTTTTGAACTTTATGACTTATCCTTTTTAAAACATTTAATCCCATTATTTCAGGCACTGAAAGGGTTAGAATCATCAAATCTTGTAAGTTGCTGCATCTTGGGACCTTAAAACATATTTTAGAAAAAGTAGGTCACTGTGACCTACTTTTAGAATTTTGCAGGCATATGTTTTCAAATTGTTTAAAAGGCATATTTTGATTACCTTCAGACCTAAAATCATCAAACTTGGTCAGGAGATGCATCTTGGGACTCAGAAAAATGTTGAACAAAATGTAGGTCACGGTGACCTACTTTCGACATTTTATGGCTATATTTATGTATCATAGGTATTTATTGGCTTAGAATCATCAAACTTTGTCAGTTGATGCATCTTGGGTTTTCGGAGAGTGACGACCAAAAATTAGGTCATGGTGACCTACTTTCGACATTTTATGGCTATATTTAAGTATCTCCAGTACTTATCGGTTTAGAATCATCATACTTTGTCAGTTGATGTATCTTGGGTTTTCAGAGAATGTCGACCAAAATGTAGGTCACGATGACCTACTTTTGAATATCTCAGGTATTTATTGGCTTAGAATTATCAAACTTACTCAGCAGATACATATTGGGACTCTGAAAAATGTTGACTAAAATGTAGGTCACGGTGACCTACTTTTGACATTTTATGGCTATATTTAAGTATCTCCAGTACTTATTGGCTTAGAATCATCAAACTTTGTGAGTTGATGCATCTTGGGTTTTCGAAGAGTGACGACCAAAAATTAGGTAACTGTGACCTACTTTCGACATTTTATGGCTATATTTAAGTATCTCCAGTATTTATCGGTTTAGAATCATCATACTTTGTCAGTTGATGCATCTTGGGTTTTCAGAGAATATCAACCAAAAAGTAGGTCACGATGACCTACTTTTGAATATCTCAGGTATTTATTGGCTTAGAATTATCAAACTTAGTCAGCAGATGCATCTTGGGACTCTAAAAATTGTCAACTAAAATGTAGGTCACGGTGACCTACTTTGACATTTTATGGCTATATTTAAGTATCTCCAGTACTTATTGGCATAGAATCATCAAACTTTGTGAGTTGATGCATCTTGGGTTTTGGGAGAATGACGACCAAAAATTAGGTCACTGTGACCTACTTTCGACATTTTATGGCTATATTTAAGTATCTTAGGTATTTATTGGCTTAGAATCATCAAACTTTGTGAGTTGATGCATCTTGGGTTTTCGGAGAGTGACGACCAAAAATTAGGTCACCGTGACCTACTTTCGACATTTTATGGCTATATTTAAGTATCTCCAGTACTTATCGGTTGAGAATCATCATACTTTGTCAGTTGATGCATCTTGGGTTTTCAGAGAATGTCGACCAAAAATTAGGTCACGATGACCTACTTTTGAATATCTCAGGTATTTATTGGCTTAGAATTATCAAACTTACTCAGCAGATACATATTGGGACTCTGAAAAATGTTGACTAAAATGTAGGTCACGGTGACCTACTTTTGACATTTTATGGCTATATTTAAGTATCTCCAGTACTTATTGGCTTAGAATCATCAAACTTTGTGAGTTGATGCATCTTGGGTTTTCGGAGAGTGACGACCAAAAATTAGGTAACTATGACCTACTTTCGACATTTTATGGCTATATTTCAGTATCTCCAGTTTTTATCAGTTTAGAATCATCATACTTTGTCAGTTGATGCATCTTGGGTTTTCAGAGAATATCGACCAAAAAGTAGGTCACGATGACCTACTTTTGAATATCTCAGGTATTTATTGGCTTAGAATTATCAAACTTAGTCAGCAGATGCATCTTGGGACTCTGAAAAATGTTGACTAAAATGTAGGTCACGGTGACCTACTTTTGACATTTTATGGCTATATTTAAGTATCTCCAGTACTTATTGGCTTAGAATCATCAAACTTTGTCAGTTGATGCATCTTGGGTTTTGGAGAATGTCAACCAAAAAGCAGGTCACAGTGACCTACTTTCAACATTTTATGGCTATATTTAAGTATCTTAGGTATTTATTGGCTTAGAATAATCAAACTTTGTCAGTTTTGGGTTTTCCAAGAATGTAGACCAAGAGTTAGTCCTAATTGGCTAAGAATCTTCAAACTTTGTCAGGTGATGCAACTTTGGTCTTAGGATACTTAGGGTTAGAGGCTTCGAATACAAGTGATAGGATGTACAATTTATCAGAAGAGCGATTCAAGGCCCTTGGGCCTCTTGTTTGAATATGCACCTGAATATAGCAGTAGGAGTCAAATGATGCAAAAATCGACTCTTTTAAAGCCGTTTTTCATTAATTTCGTTGTTTCTGGGTCTTCTCTCCATGAATTTTAAATGTGTTATCGGTGTATTTTTAACCGTAAAATTTATTCCAGTTGTTTAAAAAATGGAGAGACGACCCAGAAATACCAAAATCTCAACTTTTTCCATTTGTTTTCTGGTAGAAAATTGACAAAGTCCAATTGTATAAGGCTTCGGCTTTAAATAATGATTTAAATACGAGCTACGTATAGTGTCCCGCGGTAGCTACATTGGTTTGTCGCTGGATTCAAGCTATATCGAAGCAGCATTTTAGGTTCGAATACAGTGATTTTTTATTTTTATTTTTTTTTTAATGTTTTTGCTTATAATTTTTGAATTGGTACTGAAAGAAATACTCTTTGAATAAAGTTACTAATTATGTTTCATATATAAATTATTTTACATTAATTGTTTTATTTTTCAATGCGTTCACATTTTGTTCATTTATAGTGCTAACGTTCCCAAATAGAGATAAACATACATGAACTTGCAACTACAAAGTTACACCTGATGAAAAAATATTGAATATATTAAAAAAAAAACAGAAACTTCGATCGTACTGTTACATTCAATATTTTCAGTGCATTTAAAAACTGAGCACAAAAATTAGTTTGCGTTAGACTTCTATTACATTCTATTGAATGTCTCCAGGATAGATAATTTATCTTTCATGACACCTTTTAATTGAAAAACAAATTATCTACAAATCAATAAACATAAGACAGAAATCCATTCTCCTGAAGTGTATAAGATATGTATTACTACATGGTGCTTGGACATTTAAATCTGAATTGTTTCGTGTCAGTGATTCCTGCCGACTGCCCATCTAGTGCGCCCACTTTCTTTTCGGTATAATACCGTAATGTAAATGTTGCTAAAGCATTTCACAAAGAAATGTAATAAAGCGTTCTTTATCTGGAAATTATTGAAACTTCAAATTTCGTAAAGCGTTCGTTTAATACAGCCCTGCACCTTCATGCACACTTGTCAAGAAAAGAAAAACAAATCCACAAATTCAGTGTAGAAATGTTGGAAAGCAAAACCAGTCCATATTCATTGATGTGTGCAGAGTTTAAGTTTAACAAATTGCACACAATCAGTGAACCCATAAGATAAACATTAACAGAGCTCCTGCACTGGTTATAAATACTGTTTAGGTTAATAGGGTGTGTTCAAATCGTTTATATACTCATCATTTTCTTGATTTATTGATTATTGATAAATATTTTTTATTAAAACACAACGAAATTTATCTTATTCTTCAGTATTAAGGATAAATTTAAAAAGTGCAAAGATGCGTCAATCAAACACATCCCGAAAGTCGTAGTTTTAAATATCCAGATAATTTTTTGAATTATATTTCCATGTGAAAGGCTAGAGCAACAAATAAGTCATTATAATAATAAAACAATTGAAAAACTCAAAATCTGTGTCTTAGTATCTTTACACCGCACAAATATGCTTTTTTAAAAGAATGCCAACTCTAAAAGATGAAAAAAATATATCGCAAAATTATGGAAACTCTCATTTGATCATTCCAACCGTGGTAGTGTAAGATACCTGGCATACTACTAGCTTGGGCTAGTGGGTAAACCCTTTAGTTCATATTTAGTAGAGCACTGGATTGGCAAGCCAGAGATCCCGGGTTCGATCCCCAGCAGAGGCAATAAAATGTCTCTATTACATTTGGCGCCCACGTTGGGACCCGGGTGTTCTCTGGCGAGTGAAAGTGATTGCCCCCAGAACCTCACCCCACAGGTGTCGGCACTCCGAAGAGATGAGGACATCTCATTCTCTGGAAGGGGACAATGTGGTAGTGTAAGATACATGGCATCCAATCAGCTTGGGCTAGTGGATTAACCCTTTAGCTCAATCGGTAGAGCACTGGACTGGCAAGCAAGATATTCCGGGTTCGATTCCCAGCAAAGGCAATAAATTGTCTCTGTTACATTGAAAATTTGTAACCGGGTTTTCCCCAATAATGATACAAAGAAAAACTCAGTTGGTGATGTTGTTTCTTTTAATTGTGATTTGTATATCTATAGATGGTTAACAACTCTACAAAACATGTAAACATAATAAAAATTTCATAACATTGAGAAAGGTTTATATTTTATCACAAATTATTTCATTAGCATAAAATTTATATTACACTGATATTTCTATTTATCGCTTAATAATTTACAGTTAAAGAGAAATAACTCTTATTTCTCCTTATGCACATAAGCTCAAGTAAATTTATATAATTTACCAAAAATTATTACAATTCTCAAAATAAGTAATTATATTAATAAATACCAAGTTGTGGACCTAGGCTGTCCTCTAAAAAAATCGGGGTGTCACATCTAGCTCTAGTCTGTTCAAACCATATCTGACCTATATCATACAACATATTGTTGTATTTACTAAATCCTACAATATATACAATATTTACATATATAAATGTAACTTTAAAAACAGATCTTTATATTTATATTCATTTAAACCATTTACTATATGATTTTACAAATTTTCCATTAACTCATCAAATACTATATTTCATTCATACTCATTCATTCAACCAAGCAAATTGTTTGTTAAAGAAAATAAAGAACTTACGTAATCAGGTCTAATGTCCAGTCAACAATATATATCAAACTATTACTATGTTTCAGATAAGATAGCATTCTGGTTTATGGCTAGATTCAAAGTTGGTTTAAAAATAACAAAGAAAACTCACTAAGGAATTTGACCTCAATGACCTACCAATAAAAACTCTGCCAAACAAGAATAGCCAATCGACTTTGTTTGACGTAAACTGGTTCTCCTGAATAAACCTGAATGAACTTAAGAGTTCTAACTAAGAAAAGATAACTCTAAATCTTGAAAAAGTACTACCATGCAGTGTGTGAGGTAAATTTAGTAAATGTAATTATCAAATAAAGTTTAAGTTTAAATTATTATTTATTTATGTAAGTGTGTTTGTTTATTAAATTATTTCATATTTAATTTATTTACAGTTTAAAATATAACAAATAACCCATTATTACACAACAGTTTTTGAAATTCCAGTGCCAATATGTGGTAAGTAAAATCAAATTGAGACAATGGTTCAATAAATATTCATTGCTTAAAGTTGTCTGAAGCAAGGCATGTTTTCATTGCATGACTAAATCACCCTATCTCTTAAGGATAATATTACCTGGAAACAGACGTGGTCCATTCGCAGCAATTGTTTTAAGTGGAGACAGGGCACATGTCACATGACTCAAAAGACAGATTACGTCATAGTCGCTGTTGATGTACATGTTAAACATTGTTTAATTGAACAATTCTTGTGTAAATTTCTAAAATTGTTATGTTTGAACATATATTATGAAATAAAATATTGAAGATTTCTTAAAGATCTTGCTTACATGAAAAATGTAAAATTGCCAAATCCACACGTCCGTTTTTCTTTACCCTGCAGTCTAACGTCAGTAACATCATAGACGTGTTTGAATTCCTAGTGCAGCGAGGTGGAGCAAACATTAGTTACACCCAAAATGATCACTATTATTTACTAATTAACAGGTCAGTCAAAGCGTCGTGATAAATTTCTGAAGCAGATTTTTAAAATTAATGTTTATTCGTGTTTGGTGGCAGAGATTCCTTGTATTGAAATAATTTTGCGTTTTTATGTTTTCGTGTAACGTCACAATTGATTTCCCGCACTCGGAAAATTTAAACGTGAAGTGTTTTTATCATGCTTACAAGAAGGATATGGAGAAAACGAACATTACATAATATCAAAGTCCATAAAACAATACAAAAAAGAAGGAGAGCAAACACGGACCTCCAAAACATCAGACGTGGGGTCTTATTCAACAATACTCTTTGCGATACAGAGGGAAGCTTGACCCTGCGATATTTATATGTGTGCAGTTAATAATTACGACGAGGGACTGACATTCAATCGTAAATTTCGCTATATTTTTTGACAGAATCTTTTGCAACATGAGGATTCTGTCGTCGAAGCTGCCTTGAAAAAGTGCGAAAATAATTCCACTCAAATACAATGTGAAAATAAAACAAATGCTTTCAGATAATTTAAACACTATGAATATTTTGATTTATTTGAGTATAAAGTGTTATCAAACATATTTATTATTTGTGCGTAAAAATTCTCATTATGGACTTTGCAATGGACCCGTAAACATGAAGACATGAAGAATTGAAACTGCTTACTGACACTATATAGTGAGATATTTGTGAAGCGATATCTTTTAAATGACTAAAGTCAAGAAATCTCATGACAGGACCGTTTTAAAATGATAATGACATAATAAAGTATTACTGTTATGAGTAATATGAAAATACGAAAAACATTCTTTGACCGAATTATTATGCAGAATAATAGTCTGTGGTTCACGTTAAAATTTAAAACTAATATAGGCACTGGTAGATTACTCATATCTTGCTTGGATGTGACAATTGCATACATTTAATAATTACACTTTTTATTATTACCAAATAAAAGTTTAGTTTACAAAAATAGGAAACATGCTGTCAAAAAAAAAAAACCAAAAAAAAAAAAGAAAAAAAGAAACAAATATAAATCATGGAACTTATTTCTTGATATTGAAAATATTATCAAACAGTTGAACCAACTTCATTAGTTCATCATCTACTTCTTCACTCTCATCATCAGCATCAGCATCCTCCTCACTGCTTTCGTGCTTACTTTCTTCTTCATAACTGTCTTCTTCCTCATCCTCTACCTTACTTTCTTCCTCCTCCCTTATTTCTTCCTCTCCTTGGTCTTCTCCTTGGTCCTTATTATCCAATTCGTTTTCAATAGCTTCGCAGTTCTCCATTTCTTCAGGTTTCCTTATTTCTTTTTTTGTATCCTCCTCTGCAGCGTCATAATGTTCCCCTTTTCCATATGTGATGTATACAAGATTGATAAAGTCTCCACTTGCCGTATCAAGATCAGGAATTATTTCTAAAGGGCCGTCTAGGTTATCAGAGAATATCCTAATTGTTCTTTTAAATTCATTTGCAGCTGCCAACGGTAAACAATCAGCTAGTTCTGTGTTCCATATGCTGTTTTTCTCCATCTGACGAATTTGTTTTTTAAATATCTGAAATCTATTTTCCGACCGTCCAAATTCTAAAAACGATATATAATGATCCATATTATCTGAAAGATGTCTACATAAAATATTTCGCAACGCCATAGAGTCAAACCCATAACCTTGAATTTGGTGTTGTAAAGCGCGGAAAAAACAATTCCCATCTCCTTTTATTTCAACTCTTCTTAATCTAAATAGTAATAACAAATCATCTAGCCTTTGATTTATATGTCTTTCTTTGATATATGAGCCCCAGTGTGACACCCTTCTCTTTTTGAAATAAAACAGTTTTTTAACCTTATCTGGAGGTTTTATACGATTACGTACCAACATCATTGAAATTTTGTATTGTCTTTTGTCTGTAGCATAATCCAATGCCTTTTTCCCCGATACATTTTTTATTAAAGGATCTGCATTTTCGCTCAACAACATATTTACGATTGATACATGCCCATTCTTCGAAGCCTCCATCAGGGGAGTTATTCCGTTTTTGTTTTGTTTGTTTATGTCTGCCGCATTTTCCAAAAGAAAGGAAACTACCTCTTCATGCCCAGACGAAGACGCAATGCAAATGGGTGTTGTCCCACATTCTGAACATGCATTTACATCAGCGCCAAAGATCACCAATATCTTAACAATGTCAACATGTCCTTCAGAAGAGGCTACATAAAGTGCTGTGCTATTCGACATGCACTGAAAATTCTCCGGAAAAAAACTAAAGCAAGTGTATTTATCAACTTCTGCACCATGGTACAAAAGCTCAGTTACAACATCTTCGTGACCATTTCTAGCAGCCAGCCACAATGGATGCATTCCCTCATCATTCAAGAAATTTACATCACAGTTCTTGCTCATTAACATTTTTACACAATTTTTGCGACCATGTGATGATGCAGCAATCAAGCACAGATTTATAATCCCTTTTTCATGCTCAGGGTAGTTATCTATCATTGACATCTTTTGGAATAGTAATTGTACAATTTCTGTATTTCCTGTACTAGACGCCCTTATAACTGGATTTTCATTACTATTCACAAAAAAATCAATGCCCTCGGTATGCAAAAGTATTGAACATAATTGAAAGTTCATAGAATCGATTGCTGCATGTAGCACTCTTGTTCCATCTTTGTCAAAATCATTGACAAAAGCTCCATGTTCTAGAAGATATGAGACAATATGCACATGTCCTTTCCTTGCTGCGTACCACAGAGCACTTCTTTCATAAAAGTCTTTATAATTAACATCTGCCTTTGATTGTAAAAGCAGCTCTACGATACGTAGATGACCATTCTCTGATGCAATTATAAGAGGATTGTACTGATGGTTACAATTTATATCAATTGTAGTATTTGAAACTAAAACGCCCACAGTTAAAACACTTCCTGTTTTTGATGCCAAATACAAAGGTGATCTTCCTGATTTTGAATTCTTATTTATATCCGCTCCTTTATTAAGCAAAAGTAGAACAATTTTATCGTGGCCATGCAATGATGCCAAATGCAATGCTGTACTTCCTGATCGCGTACAAATATCTACATTTTGTAAATTCCTAAGCAAGATATCTACAATTTCTGTATTTCCCTTCCTTGAGGCTAGGTGCAATACATTTTCCCCCTCATTATCGGATTGTAACTGATTAGCACCACCATTAAGTAAAACCAGAATTGACTCAGTGTCCTCACAATTAACAGCATACCACAGGGCACTTCTTTTTACACCATCTAAGGCATTTATATCAGGGTTTTTTTCAAGTAATGTTTTCAACATTAAAGGCTGGCGCTTCATTGCAGCTACAATCAGTGGAGTGTAACCTTTGGAATTTTGTACATCGAAGTTGCAATTGTGATCAGCTAGAAGTTTAACACAACGAACATGTTCCATTTGACATGCTAGTAAAAGTGGCGAATCCTCATTTTTATCCACTGTGTCTGCATTTGCCCCATTTTTTAAAAGAATATTGATCACTGGTTCATTGCCAGACATGGCAGCATAATGTAAAAGCATTTTCCCGTCATTATCCTTAAAGTTAATGAGCGCCGAGTCTTGAAGAAGCAATATCAGTATTTCTGGATTAATAAAAGTTGAGGCTAAATGCAAAGAAGAAATTCCGAACACCGTTTTTGAGGTTATTTCAATTTTCCTTTCTAAAAGCATGCTTATTATTTTCTTTCCCCGTTCCATTCTGTTAACAGTACAATTCTCTTTTAATGAATACAGAACTAAATCTAAGGCGGTGTGGCCATATGCGTCTTTTGTATTCACGGACACACGAAAATCAAGTAAAAGTTTCACTATATTTGATTTCAGAAGTCCACATGCAATATGCAGAGGAGTGACACGATTATTCAAATACTCAAAGCAGTCATTTATCATCTCGTTTCCCAAAATATTTAAGACTTTTCTTGCGTGTTCAACAGAGCCATTCATGACTGTTGCAAAGAAGATTTGTTGGTCTCTCAAAAGTTGTTTACCCTCTGAAAAAAGTAAAACTCTGTCTATCATGAAATCAAACAATTCGTTGTGGTTAAAGCATTCCAAAGCAAATAAACCAGACAAACGTCTAGAGTATAAAAGCAAGTCAACTTTTAAAAACTCTGCAGTGTCACCTAAATCAATTTTTAGTTTCAGTTTTCTTTCTTCTTGCCTAAGGTTGGGCGTGAACAATTCCACAGGACGCTTTTTTCCTTGAAAGCTTTTGAGAACAGGCCTACTGACACTCAACGTTCTTTTCACTAATTCCATCATTATTCCATTTTCATTATCACCAAACTTATCCTTAAAGCATTTACCCACTACTTTTTCTAAAAGAGGCAAGAATGAATCGCAGCATCTAGAATGCAAAATCGGAGTAGAAAACCTCTGTAATAATTCAAAGAACCAATCCTCACCTAAAGGAGCTACCTCTGTTAGTTCTTTGAAAGACCTGGAAACAATTTTTTCACGTTTTTCCTTGTCATTCAAAATTGTTTCCAAATCGAAGTTTGGTAATTGCTTTTTCATCTTCTGCCTAATTTTTTTAAACTGGCTTTGGTATTTTTCCTCTAAAGAGATTTGCGATATTTCACGAAATGTTTCAAATAAACCATTATCTAGAAGGTCTTCACAAGATTCCTTTGAAAATTCTGAAGCACATTGTGCAACGGAATTGAGAACCACGTTTATATCGAATGGAGTGACTCTGGCAATGCCATCCTGAATACATGATTGTAATGAGGAAGACTCTTGTATAAAAGGGATAACAAATATCTTCAAAAACTGATCGTCAGGAAACTGAGATATTTGTTTTTTCATTTCTTCTTTACAGCGAAAATCATTTAGATGAGGAAGTGTAAAAACTTCGATGAGTTGTTTGTTCCTTACTTCGCTTAATAACCTGTTTATCAAATCTGGGATATGTTCACATTTTAAGCATGTAGCAAATTTGTCATTCTTCTTCCCTCTTTCAGTCATTATAACTTTTCTTCTTATGAAACCCAGTGGACAATATCGTAGCATCTGTTTTGGAAAAGACATTCCTAGAGCTGATGATACAACATCTATTACAAAATCATTTTGGAATGTCAATATACCCTTTTCTTTCTTAACAAAGCTTCCAACTAGCATTTCAAGATGATCTAGAATTGAAAACCGGGATTCATTTTTTGGCAATCCAGTCAATTCGCAGATGTCTTCAAAATCTTTGTTATCAAAGGAAAGACGACTCCTTTCTTCGTTTGCATCAATTTTGCAACCTCTAGCAAGCAAATAAATAAGTCCACAGTATTTCTTTTTGCAACTCATTTTTAATTCGGAAATAGTTTGTTGATAGACTGCAAATGGATTTGTGAAGAAGCTACTCCTCTGCTCTTTGAAGTCTTCATTTTTACCAAACTGATAACAAAGAAATGGAAACCTGGACTCCGTCCTCATAATCGCTAATAATTCGTCGCTGTCAAAATGTAAATCAGTATATTTACGCAAAATTCCCGTTTTTTCGTTTTCATTGAGCTTTAAAGTAGCATCATCAATAATAACTTGCTTCTGAGTAATGATAGTCGGAAGCGATGTAAGAAGAGACGTCCTACATGTGATAATCAATTTAACCTGGGGACATTCGCTACAGTCTTTGAAGTGTCGTGTTCTAAAATAGGTATGATAAAAATCCTCGCTCGGATTTTGGTCAACATTTTCACTCATTGGGTCATCTAACAAATAAAACTGCTTTGTTAAATTATATGGACATGCATATTTTGCAAAACATTGCAGAGATTCTATTGGAACAATCACCCAATCATATGTTGCGTACAGTAATGCAAAATGTCGAGCGATGAATGTTTTTCCAGATTCCATATCGCCTGCAATAACAACTATAGAACTGTTTTCAATGACGTTCTTTACCGCATTTGATGCTCTAGTTGCGCAAAAAAGCTTATCTTTTTCTCTCCAATCATCAATTTCTTCTTTGTTCTTTTGAGAAACTTCAATAAAAAAGCAAAGAAAAAAATAATTAAATTTACTAGTAAATGTATATAAACAAATTATGGAAATGAAATAAACAATAAACGTAAGCACAAGATTAACAAAAAATATTGTAACTACCAAGTAGGAATGGCAATGTATCATCAATTGGAGCGCTCAGAATAGACCCCATCATCTAAAAAGCAATAACTTCTATTAGAATGTCAGACTCTTCACAAATTATATACAAAATATTGCATGAACATGTAATTGAGTATAAAAATGAAAATGTTCACCCCGAAAAATTATTGTCAACAGCAGCACAATGCAAGATTGAAATGATTTTCGAGGGGTGAAATATTTCAGTGTATCAGTCAATCACATGCAATTACAAGAGGCCCAGGGGCCACAGCGCTCACCTGAGCACATCAGCTAGGAAAAAGCACATATCATGATTTGGACAAACTTGAATCTACACTATCTGAGGATAATTCTACATAAATATTACTAAATATGGCTTTGAAGTACTTGAGAAGAAGATTTTAAAACGTTTCCCTATATATTCCTATGAGAACTAATTTTTGGTCGGCCATTTTGGCCCCACACTACCCCCGGGGGTCATGATTTGAACAAACTTGAATCTACACTACCTGAGGATAATTTCACATGAGTTTCATTTTTCCTGTTTAAATGGCTATTGAGAAGAAAATTCTTTAAGATTTTTCCTATATACTCCTAGGTAAAGCTTTGATCAGTCATTTTGGCCCCACACTACCCCCAGGGACCGTGATTTGAACAAACTTGAATCTAATCTACACTATCTGAGGATAAATCCATATGAGTTTCATCTTTCCTGACCCAGTGGTTCTTGAGGAGAAGATTTTTGAAGATTTTTCCTATATACTCCTATGTAAAACTTTGATCAGCTATTTTGGCCCCATCCTACCCCATGGGGTCATGATTTGAACAAATTTGAATCTACACTATCTGGGGATGATTCCACATGAGTTTCATCCTTTCTGGCTCAGTGGTTCTTGAGAAGAAGATTTTTAAAGATTTTCCTATATATTCCTATGTAAAACTTTGATTGGCCATTTTTGCCCCACCCTACCACCGTGGGTCATGATTTGAACAACTTGAATCGACATTATCTGAGGATGATTCCACATGAGTTTCATCTTTCCTGGACCAGTGGTTCTTGAAGTTCTTGAGAAGATTTTTCCTTTATTTCCTTTGTAAAATTTTGATCGGCCATTTTGGCCTCACCCTACCCCTGGGGGTCATGATATGAACAAACTTGAATATACACTACCTGAGGATGATTCCACACGAGTTTCATCTTTTCTGGCCCAGTGGTTCTTGAGAAGATTTTTTTTCAAAATGGCAGTAATTTTTCTCAAATTCATAATTATCCCCCTTTGGAAAAGGGCCTGGCCCTTCATTTTAACAAACTTTAATTCCCTTTACCAAAGGATACTTTGTGACAAGTTTGGTTGAAATTGGCCCAGTGGTTCTTGAGGAGAAGATTAAAATGTGAAAAGTTTACGACGACAACGACAACAACAACGACAACGACGACAGACAACGGACAGATTTTGATCAGAAAAGCTCACTTGAGCCTTCGGCTCAGGTGAGCTTATAAAAATAATATACTGAATGCTTCATATAAATACACATAACAGGGAATCCTGAACGCAATAATGCAATAATACTTGACAACCAGTACTTTTTTTAATATCAATTATCTTTCAGCAGTGATGACTGCTGTAAGTAAGTAGAATGCTTTAACATACATACTATATGTATATATGTCGAAAATCACAATAAACTAATTTACACGAAAATAGAACACTCAGAATAAATCAAATGAGATATTGTTGAAATCAAAGTACTGAAAATACTGGGAAGCGATAAGCATTGTACAGTTTATAATTTACAAGAATTTAAATTTCCTATTGCATTGGAATAAGTACATGTACGAGGGCTGTCCCAAAAAGTTGTAGACAGGGAAAACCGTTTAGTTTTTCTTTGCTTAATTAAAGTTCTTTCCTTTATGAAAAAGGAACATTTTATGATTTTATGAACATTTTTAATATTATTATGATTTCATGATGATATCACATTTAATAAGAAAATTTAAAAAAAAAAAAATAAGGAAAGCATGTAAGTGTGCATCAGCGCACGAAAGTAAACGTAATTTACATACTTTATAACGTCATGATCTCTTTTTCTGCTTTACATGCGTCTGATAACATTCAGTATTCTTTTTAAAGTTAAAGACCACTCTTGACTATAAGATTTATTTAAATTCACTACTGTCCTTTTTTTATTTTTGTTTTTTTTTTAAAGAAGATTCAAATTTCAGTCGAACTTTATTCGAGAGGTTTCCTTACATTGTAGGCAGCAGTGAATACACGTTGTTTGACGTCGTTCGTGACCCAGATTATTCCACATTGTCTGAGTTTAACAAACAGTACCTCATACATGCTGTAACTATTTTTTCGGCATAGAGGAAAAACTCTCATTGAATCAAATGCCACTTGAAAATAACTTCTCTATCAGAATCTAGTGTGTAATATCTCTCCTGTACTCCTTTTTCCCGTTTCTGATGTATATAAATCATATCCTAAACAATTTATTACATCTCCGTGCGCCGGTTATATAATTACGCGGTTGACGAGGTCATTTTCTTCAAGCTCAATTCTAACACCATTTTGAAAATCATGACGCCAATCGTCTGTTTCTAAAGCTATTTATATAAAATTTTGACATATTATTAAGATTTTGGTTTTGATTTCACTGATTGAAATTTTAGTTCAATGTTTTAAGTAGTACTAAATAAATAAAAGTAAAAGTAGTAGTTATATACGTAAATTTTTCCGGATTTTGTTCGTGCGCCGAAAGACCATATCGGCATTCATAAAAATCGTGCTAAAATTATTGATATGAAAGATATATATTAAAGAATTCAAAATTGTAAAGAACATTGAGCATATTATGTCTATGCAACATTTGGTTAGCGTTGGTTGTATACTTAAAAAGTTATAAACATTGTCTACGACTTTTTGCGACAACCCTCGTACATGTAATATTTTGACGGTGCAAACGCGGGGAGCGAAGGCAGGTATTTAATACACATCAATTCTCCATCAGCATACGTCAGTATCGAGATCATGTGAGATTGAAATTGAAGTACAAGTAACCCTTAGAATTCAATGCGAAGTTTGACCCAGATTCAATCAGTCGCGGAATTTTATGCTATATATTTTATTTGGATTTATCCTTATTTTATTACCTTTATAGTATGTAGTACGATTCCTGTTGGACAGTGTATTAGTGGGAACATTTGCGGTAAATTTAAAAAGATATTTTAAATGTACAGTTACATATTGAATATGTTTCAAGTTGTATATTTTTATACCACGAGAGTAACATAATAGCGCTGTATCACTCCGCATTATAGTCTTTGTAATATTTATAAAAAAAAATCACCTTTCAAAAGAATTTTTGAAATATTTATCACTATAAACCCTGAAAAAATGTCCCCATTTTTCATCCAGTGAAACAGGGAGGGGAGAGTTTAAAAAAGATATATTACTCAATATTTAAACTACAAACAAGGCTAAAATTGTTGTATTGTCATGTTTATGAATCTGATTCTTTGATAAAATATTCATGTTTTAAAATGATACAATGTACATATGTAAGAGGTGCAGAGGATTGAATGTCCCAGACATCATTTAGCTATTTCAAGTGAGACACCACTATAAGTGACTGTAATTAGCGCCAGTTCATTGCGGGCAGAGTGTCTTTCTAAAATATAATTACGCATTCTTATTTATATCAGTTCTTTTTTAATAATAAGGTCGACATATCTTCAGTGATTTCTATAAAAACTTAACACTGTTTGATTAAAAATCACTTATAAGGTTTTTAACATTTTTTTTTAATTTGCACGCTAATCCGGACGTTCGTGTTTTTGACAGATTGACAGATATTTTTTTTCTCACATTAATGTTTTTTTAACAGAAAAATATTTCTTGTATTTCATGAAAATACCTAGATGGACTTTACTTCAACATAATATGTGATTCATAATGTGTGATTTTTTTTAATACGATTGATATCAAAAGGTTTTGCCGTACCTCACAATAATTTTTCCCAGTCTTTCTTTCTTCCATTCTCTTACATATATCCTCAAAGGTTTTAAGCAGCAATTGGTATTCTTCGTCGTCCAATCCAACTGAAGAGGAATGGGAAAAGCGATTTCTGAAGTCTTTTATCCTTTCAATGTCGTCTGCTAAATTAATATGGTCTTCACCAGGAACTTTATTCCAGCCTCGAGAAGGCTTTTTGATTTCACACATATTTCTGAAAAAAAAAAGTTTTAAATTTTCTTTCTGGAATTTTAATGTTAATTTGATTGCTAATCTGAGTCACTCACTAATCAGGCATTTACACTCTATATATGTCAGATCAAAAAGTAAAATAAGAGGTGCACAATGGCAATATGTAATAGATTCTGTGAAAGTTTCATTAAATTTCCTTCAGTGGTATGAGAGGAGTTGCGGATAAGAGATGGGTATCCCAAAGCGTAACAGACAGACGGACGGACGGACGGACGCACAGACAGACGGACGGACGGACGGAAATACCGATAACTATATACCCTCCAGCTTTTCAAGCGGGGGTATAAATATACTGAAAGGAAAAAGAAACATAAGGTAAACTTTCGAGGTGAAATAATTTTATTTTTCCTTATGTATTTTCTAAAATGAACTCCAATGAAAATGTAACCAATATTTCATATAACTTTGACTCATAATTCGTAAGTCATTGAAACTGATATGACGATACCCTCCATAAGTGAAAATTGAAAATTCTTTTTATTTTCAATGTCTCTTTCGTGCATCTGTCACAGTCTTATTTCTCCTCTGCACGGAGGTCATCTGTATATTTATCCTACAAATAGGGATATTTATCAACAAGATAACCCTAGCTTACATGTAGCTGAAAGGGGCCATTGTCGGCATTTCGAACCCTTTCTTCCACTTAGTCCCACTGATTAATGAGAAAAAGATGGACTTGACAGACACTAGTGGGATGCGTAAATGTGATTATGTGCTAGAAAGTCTTGATGATAAACCGAGGCTACAATGGGCCGGAGATAAGCAGGCCGAAAATTTAAGGCAAACAACGCGCACATGCGCCAGTGAGAGGAATCCCAACGTAAAGTTAAAAAGCTAAGAAAATCCAAATACCGTTTCTTTCAGTTTTATGGTGAATGTAATGATTGTGATAGTCTACTCCATTTATAGTAGTTTTGTGGTGAGTACAGTGGCATTTAAACATGTGGCAGGATAAATAACAGAACTCAATCTTAAAGTGATTTTGTTACGCACTGACGTCATCGTCACGGTTGATTGAAAACCATTCCAGGCCCTCTCTGACGAGGGTTAAGACGTTCTATGGAGGAAAATTTACTAGCAACTGCAAAACAAGCTGCTGTTTCCTTTGTCCTTACCTAGGAAAAGTAAAAACCAGACCCAATGGAACATTCGGCGACATTGACAAGATTGCATGAAATACATTACGTCTACAAATACTGAAAATCAATTTGTATACTTCAAGTACATCAAATGGTACAAAATGATCATGGGCAATTTTGTCGTAATCAAATTGCACGTGTTTTTTGGCTTTTTAGCATTTGTCCAATATGACGTCATACATTTCACGGCTAAATAATTCTGAACACTGAGTTCAGGGCATATAGTAACCAATATTCACATCTGACAAATTTTCGTAATTTTTTGTCATGCAGTAAAAAAAAACTTTAAACATATTACGTTACACTGCGTTTCTTTTTCCTTTCAGTATCTTTTGATTTACCTATGAAAAAAACGTTGATTTTCTGAAGTTAAAACTTTCTTTTCGTTAAGCATTGAATTCTTGCTTTGGGTCAATGTTTGCTATCTGAAAATTATAAGGTAAATGGATTTCCTTTTCATCAGACGTTATTTTAATAAAAATCCTGTATTTTATAAGATTTTATTTCGTAATAAGCTGATTGTACAACGTTTGAGGTGAGTGTAGTTGTCTGATTCGTGTATACATTCAAATGAAAAGAAACCCATGGGCCACATCGCTCACCTGAGCACATGAGCTAGTTAAAAACACAAATCAGCTCAGAATAGTTTTACTTGTTGGGGGAGAGGGATTTGAATTTTCTATTCCTTGAGAATGTCACTAAATCAATAAAACATATATCTATAATTTTACCATACTGAAAAGAAGCTTTTTGATCTCTCATTGTGACATTGTTATATAGGCTCGGATCTGTGATAATGGATATTGCAAATCCTAGGCTTTTTAAACCCGCACGTGCTGGCAGAAAATGCAGCTAAAACAATCCTTCTTTTCCTGAAACTTCAATATGCCAATAAAGGAATTGCCGCAGTCAATATAAGCAATATTTTTTTATCACAAAAGGGTCCGGTCTTGTATTTCATTATTCTTTTAATTTTAAGGCTACACCTTGTATTTCCTATAATATACATCGACCATTGCTTCCAAACTTTTCAATTACAAAAAAATTGCATGGACTGGAGACAGATCATCTGAAACATAATCCTCAATCGTGTTCATGTTCTTCTTCGCCTTGTAACTATAATCCTGCTGGACATATTATTAAAGGTGACGAAATTATAGTTCATAATAACGGCCTTAGATAAATTATTTTAAAAGGTCCTAAATATAGGGAACGCCGATCCTTCAACTGGCGTTGGAAATTCATAAATATTATGGATTCTGTTGAAAAGTACGCCAGACGATGGACCAGATATGAAAAAGAAGACGCTGACACCTTGTCAAAATGGATTAAATTTATCAGATCCATGTTAAAGTCACGTATTAAAAGATTGAGGGGCAATATAAAAACCATATATCGTTCAAAGAACTTTAAGTCAATTTGAAATCACAAGAATTTACCAAAATCAACAGCTTAAAAACTTACGACTTTTCAATTATATACACAACCATTCCACACGAAAATTAAAGTCCAGGCTTTCTTATATCATTGACAGCTGCTTTTTAAAACAAAAATGGAACTCGTAAATTTACTTGGTCATTTGCCATTTACAAAATTATTTGTAAAGGATATCCGATCCTCCGCCAGAAAGGATAACTCCAAAAATTAATGTTTAATTTGAAATGCATCAAAATGAAGCTTGAAAATGATTTTTTTTTTTCTGCAACAATTTTCATTTTATTCATCTTAATAAGATTCAAGGGTTTTCGAAGTCTTAGAAAAGGTTTTATAAAAGTTGACATTTGCACCATATAAAAGGAAAAAAAAATTAATACAATTTTAAAGAAATAAGATTTTCTTGAATCCAGCCTTAGACACCAATGCTTATTTGCATGATATGAAATTAGAAGTGATTTGTGGTGACTTGCAATGATACCAAAAGCCTTTTAAACTATGTATTATTAAATAAATGACGGAAATAGAGAACAAAAAATACCAAATAAGTATAAAAATCATCACAATTTCTCTGAATGCCTGGATACCTATTCTTTTTTAACCTACAATATATTTGTTGATCAATTTGCAATAAGAAAATTGCAAATTGCTGATATTTCAGTTCGCTTCTTCTGCAAAAAATATTGGAGATTTGACAATTTTCCCTATATAATATGACTAACTTTAATCTTTAACTTAAAAGAAATACTGTGGATAAATTTACGTAACTTTGTGGATTCAGAGATGCTTTTATGAGTATTTTTTATTACTTAACTGCTATTTTTATCAACCTGAGGATCGGACTACCTTAAAACACATTCTGATTGCATACACAGGTACTCTGAAGGTGACATCAAAGAGATGCTTCAGTTTCTGATTGACAATATCTATGTGGTTTTGGAATTCCCATGGGTACCGATTGCGCTTCATTATTAGCAGAGCTATTTTTATATTTAGAAGCAGAATTTGAGCAAAATCTTATGCGTGAAAAGAAGAAAACACTTTATGTGGCCTTCAACTCGATATTTAGATATATCGACGACGTATTGGCAATTAGCAATGGTCATTTCCATTCCTACGACGATATGATATATCCTGGTGAGCTTGAGATAAAAGATACCACTTAGTCTGAAACATCTACTTGGATTTTTAACTTGAAAAAGACGTTAATGGTAACTCATGCAGCAATATACCTTGATCACCTGCATACGGAATTTATATATCTCATTTGATACGATACGTTAGAGCATGTTCTAAGTATAAACAGTTTCTAAAACAAGGAAATTTATTGATAAGCAAGTTGATGAAACAAAAATTTTTACAATCAATTTAAAATTAATTTAACATTTACACTACTCAAGGATACTTGCGCATAAGCTTCAGCTTTCCTGGCACAGTGGTTCTTGAGAAGATATTTAAAGATTCTTCATATATATTTCTATGTAAAAATTGGGTTCCCTATTGTTGCCCCGCCCTACATTAAGGGGTCATAATTTTATCAATTTAGAAACTACACTACCCAAGGATGCTTCCACATAAGTTTTAGTTTTCCTGGCCCATTGGTTCTAAAGATAAAGATTTTTCTATATATTTCTATGCAAAATTTATTTTCCCTTATATGGCCCCACCCTACACCTGGGGTCATGATTTATCAATATAAAATCTACACTACCCAAGGATGCTTCCACTAAAGTTTTAGCTTTCCTGGCCCATTGATTCTTGAAGAGAAGATTTTTTTAAGATTTCTCCAAAATATTTCTTGTAAAACATGGATTCCCTATTGTGGCCCTGCCCTAACTCTGAGGGTAATGATTTTGAAAATTTTAAATCTAAACTACCCGAGAATGCTTCATATAAGTTACAGCTTCCCTGGCACAGTGGTTCTTGAAAAAATGTTTTAAGATTTTTTATATATATATTTCTAAGTGACTTGGATTCTCTATTGTGGCTCCGCCCTAACCCCGAGGGTCATGATTTTGACAATTTTAAATCTACACTACCAACGGATGCTTTCACATTAGTTACAGCTTATGCCTAGGTCACATTTCCCGGCCGGTAGCCGTAGACCGGTGGTAATCTTTTGTAATCCGTGGTGTTAACGATGCCCTAACATCGGTCCACATCGGCTTAGTAGTCCTTACAGAATCAGTCACATTATCCAGCGATGGGTATTCGATTGGCAACCAGCGCCTTTTATGATAAAAATGGCGTGGTTGCCGGTCGGACGTTCAAAGGCCCAGCGATACATTGCTAATCATAAAACGATGTTCCAGGATAATCGGCCGTGAATATTACATCGCTCATACATTGGTGAACATCGTTCGAACATCGGTTGACTACGGGCCATTGTTTGGTCGAACATCGACCGATGATCGGCCGTTATCTGTTGGACACCACTCAACCCCCCGATGACCTCAGATTCAACTGATATTGGACGATGCTCGGTCATACATCGGTCGATCCGTGAAAGATGTGTTAATGATGGGTTCCCGATGAGGAGCGATGTTAGGCATCGTTGGAGACATCGCTGAATTTTAAGTACGAATTATTTCCTACCGATTACCCAACCGATTCGCAAAATGGCCTCAGTCATCTTCCGATCACTAGTGGTGCCCGGCATCAAAAAATGCATCGGTTTCTCATCGTATACCCAATCGCTGGATAATGTGCTTACTTTACCTGGCACAATGGTTCTTAAGGTGTTCAATCCCTAATAGGAACAAAATTCAATGAAATTGAATACATAAAAGATATGTAGGCATTGAAAACCCAGTTTATTTAGACACACTTCCCTTATATTACTATTAATATGAATAGTGGGATGTGTCCTAATTTATGTCCTTGAATTTTTGGTAAGAGTTATCTCCCTTTTTTGATTAATAAAAAAAAATGAATTTACAAAAATTAGCAGGTAAAAAAATTATTTTTAATTTTCATTCTATTTTTAATGTTTCAATGAAACTTTCCACCGCAGGATTTATTATTATTATTATTATTATTATTTTTTTTTTTTTTTTTGAATTTTTATTTTGAAAAAAAAAAACACTTTTTCCCATAGAGTTCAATGCAATCTTTGTTAATAAACTACTGCTTAATTAATGACATTTCTTAAACTTTCTCGCGGTCAATCCTTTTCTACTGTATAATGCTTTAAAATAATATCAGAGTTTTATTTACTTGAGGGTAGGGAATTTGGTCCCATTACGGATTGAAATCCTTAAGAAGATTTTTAAAGATTTTTCATATATATTTCTATGTAAAATTGAATTCCCTATCGTGGCCCCGCCCTACATCCAGGGGTCACAATTTTATCAATTTAGAAACTACACTACCCAAGGATGCTTACAAATATGTGTCAGCTTTCGTGGCTCATTGGGTCTTGAGAAGAAGATTTTAAAAGATTTTTCCTCTCTATTCCTATGTAAAACTTGGATTCCCTATTGTGGCCACGCCCTACCGAGGGGGGTTAAGATTTTAACAATTTTAAATGTCAACTGCCCAAGGAGACTTCCACAAAAGTTTCAGCTTTCTTAGCTTTTTTATTCTTGAGAAGAAGATTTAAAAAAAAAACTCCTATATATTTCTATGTAAAACTTGGATTCCCTATTGTGGCCCCACCCAACTCCTGGGGACATGGTTTATCAATAAAAAATCTATACTACCAAAGGATGCTTCAACAAAAGTTTCAGCTTGCCTGGCCCATTGATTCTTGAGAGGAAGATTTTTAAAGATTTCTCTAATAAATTTCTATGTAAAACATGGATTTCCTATTGTGACGCCGCCCTACACCCAGGGTCATGATTTTATTTATTTAAAATTTATACTACCCAAGTTGTTTCCATGTAAGTTTCAGCTTTCTTGGCCCAGTGGTTCTTGAGAAGAAGATTTTTAAAGATATTTTTATGGAAAACTTGGATTCCCTATTGTGGCCGCACCCTTTACCCCCCCCCCCCCCCCCCCCCCCCCGGTAATGATTTTAACAATTTAAAATCTACATCACCCAAGAATGCTTCCAAATAAGTGTCAGCTTTCCTGGCCCAGTGGTTCTTGAGAAGAAGATTTTTTTATGACCCCATCCTATTTTTTCTTTTCCAAATTATCTCCCCCTGGAAGGGGACTTGGCCCTTTATTTTAACAATTTAAACTCACCTTTACCCAAGGATGCTTTGTACCAAGTTTAGTTAAAATTGGCCAGTGGTTCTTAAGATTGATTGATTGATTGTATATTGTTTAACGTCCCTCTCGAGAATTTTTCACTCATGGAGACGTCACCGTATGCCGGTGAAGGGCTTCAAATTTTGACCTTTACTCGGCACTCAGGGCCATTGAGCAGTGAGGGATTTTAAGGGCCTCGCTTTTTAAAGTCTCATCCGAAGGGCCCGCAACGTTCACTTCAAAGTGCCGAGCGCATGGCAAAGGAACAGTTGCTACCCATTTTAACGACTAGGTCAGTCGCGGCCGAGATACGAACTCACGACCTCTCGATCACGGAGGGAGCGCTCTTCCGACTGAGCTACCGTGAACGGTATGGTTCTTAAGAAGAAGTCGAAAATGTGAAAAGTATACAGACGGACGGACGACAGACAAAATGTGATCGGAAAAGCTCTCTTGAGCCTTCGGCTCCGATGAGCTAAAAACTTCAAGAGCTTTAACCTAATGATATTTATATATAAAGTGTGTATCAATCTCTAACAGTTTTATTGTGCTGTTTTATTTTGTTATTTTTAGAGTATGCCAATAAATACCACGCCTTACTTTAAATATAAAACATAAAAAATATTTAGATATGCTATTGCAGGCGGCACAAACATTCTTTCGTTCGGTATCATTTTGTTGTTTATTTCTATTAAATATTTTTAAAGTGCTTGAAAATGATTGCAGGGAAACGGTATATTCGTGAATTTGCGGTTAAAATAGAAAATGGTATATGCGTTAAAATGCGTGTTTGTGGGGAGGGGGGTTAAATATTTGAATATTGTATAAACTACAGAAATGTACATATTTCAATCCTCTCTCTCTCTCTCTCTCTCTCTCTCTCTCTCTAATGAGCAAATTAAAACAAAATAATTTGTTATAAAACGATAACATTATTTTCACATTACCGCAATAATGTGTAGAGAATGGTGATATCTAATCCATCATATGAACAAGTTTCAGACGCTTTTTCAACCATAGTCCTCTGGCCATCTTTTAACCCCATTGATTTATATTGGCTTTTAGACATTCCGTCTACTTTCTGGTCTATTTCAGATGGGAGAATATGCTGCTGTAGTTCATCTCTGAGAATCTTAGCAAATACTTCATTAATAACCCTTCCAGCACGGATTTCGTTGGCTTTTGCCATTTGAGAAGATGTTCACTCAGCTCTGAAAAAAAGGATAACAGACGATCTTTTAGATAAGATTTCAATAATGTGTTATTTAAAACTTATTCCCCACAGATGTATTTATGCTCCATATTCTATGCTTATTTGTTGCTTTTCTACGAAAGCTGAAATTCAAAGATCAGTTATAAAATTAATATACATTACTTAATCTCTATATTCAAGAAATAACAAAGATTCTCAAAACAATACTGGAAAAATTGTAATTATCTTTACTGTCAGTGTTCTTAGATGAGTTATGTGAGGTAAAATGCTAATTTGACCAAAAATATAGTTTTCTCTCTTTCACATTCATATGTGGGGAAAATATGTTTTGAGAAAAAACTGACTATTTATAAATGAAATTACGAAGTTGAAAATTGACTTTATAATCAATCTTTTACGTTTAACATAAAATTACCATATGGAAAGATTTAGGGATCATTTACAGTCTAGGACAAAACGAAATTAGTTTTAATTTTTTATTATTTATAATTTCTGGTATAATCATTTACAACTATCAGGTGTATGAAATACTATCTTGAATTTGATTTTTTTTCTAATGTTTTCCCTTACGCGTTGTTGCATACGGCAGATTTTTAAAAAGGTGAAGGTTATTATCTCTCAAATACAATTTAAACTAAAATGTTAATAGATAAAAAAAATCACTTCAAGGTCAAAGCGCCAAATTAATAGTACCCAATGGTGGCCATTTTTGAAATATCCAAATGAATCATAAGAGCACTAGAATTAACTATTATGGTTCAAGTTTAAATTGTAATAAAAGTGAACAAAACTCAACGTCAAAGGGTAAAAACATCTGAATTGTCATAATTGATATACATAAGTAAGGAAATCCTAGAATCCTCTGTTCAAAAGCTATAACCATGGTTGAAGTTTGGATATTATATGGAAAAGGTTTGTCAAACTTCATAATTAAAAATTGTAATAAAAGTGAACAAAACTCAACGTCAAAGGGTAAAAACATCTGAATTGTCATAATTGATATACATAAGTAAGGAAATCCTAGAATCCTCTGTTCAAAAGCTATAACCATGGTTGAAGTTTGGATATTATATGGAAAAGGTTTGTCAAACTTCATAATTAGTGTCAAATGTCAAATATTTTTTTACCCAGAAGTGGCACAAGGACTACACAGTTGATATATAACAGCCATATCATGAACTAATCAAAGGTTACATGTATAAATGACCCAACTTTATAAGGGCCTACAAACAAATAGGAGGACAGGGGGAAAAAATTTCCGTCGAATCATCAATTACGGGGGCATTAAAAATGCGTCTGTAAACTGTTTACGACGTTTGGCCATCTTCTAAATGTATGCACGATCTCATAAGCTACGGCGTTTTCGATACATGGTATTAAATTATAAAAGCTATCCGAAATTTCCAAACTTTATTTGACGGACATTTAGAATACTACTTTCATTTTCATACATTTCATGCAGTTTCTGTCAATTTATAATTTTGATAACTTTTAAAATTTGTTTTCGTTCAAATAGGAATTATGATTTTCTTTGAAATACGTTATAGCTTATGTTATAATACGGTAGAATAAAAATTAAAACACATTAAAGTCTCCAAACAGGAAGTGATAAAAATGTTAAGTACGGAAGCCCATTAGTACCAACCTGTATTTTTAAAGGAAAAGTGATAAATAAGAGTAAACCTCGATAGACAGTATATAAGAAATGCGATATATATGAGGAAAACCTCAGTATATTCTTTATACAAACAGGTTGGCATTTATGGGCTTCCGTAGTTTAGCGCTGTACCCCGTTGTTAAATTTTGCTTGAAAAAAGGACAACGACGCATAGAATGATACATGTTAGACATGTAGATCATTCTGTAAAATTTACAAGTAATGTAATTATAACCAGCGTACATCAAAATGCTAAGCTAGAAGATAAAAATTCCAAAGGTTTAACGATATTTTCTTCACCTTAACTTACGCGTTTTATTCTGGTGTATATCAATATTACACAGTCATTCATTTGAAAACAAAGATTAAGATCTGTATCTAACTGAAAAATAATTTTGGAAGATCAGAAAGCTACATTGCTACCCATTCATTTACTAGACACAAAAAGCAGTTCTCGAATTTGGATTAATTTCCCAAAAATTCTTACCTTATTTGGAACAAATTACAATGTAACATGTCGTCCAAAATGGCTGTATTAATAGGCAAAATCATCGAAGGGACCCTGGGCTTATCGGTTGGCTGCTATTTCGCACACAAACTTGGACGAAAACTGCGCATTTTGTCTACCAAATTGTGGCCTGGATACAGTCTCGTGATCTTATTTAATATCTTTCAAGCGTTATACATGTACCTGTGTAATTTGAGCTCAATATTTTTGCTTTCAAGGACTTTTTACATAAGGTTGCAATCAAAACCACTTTACAAGGAAGAATAAGACAAATAAAAAATGTTTACAAACTTAATGCAGAACGAGCTATAAAATGAAAACATGTAACAAAGCAGTCACCGACCGAGCTATTAATAGATTTGATGCATATTTTCTCCACTCATCCCAGCCGAGGTTTGCATGGAGCCATGCGGAGTGAGCCGAGGATTGCCGATTGTATTGATGGGTTAGGCCCGTGAAGTGTATAGTTTATTTACAACCTTTATAAGGAATGTTTTAAAAATATTTGTGAAATATGACCAGGGCATTAAAAAATCATGTGACATCGATGCATCTAAAACAAACTATTTTAAAGTCCAAAACGCTGACAAAAAGAAAATGTAAGGTGTCAGAATGCATTTGTCATGCTTTATGAAGCGTTGCTGATGTTATCAAAGAGAATTATTCATAAGTATCAACCTGCCCCACGTAAAATGCCTCCAGTATTGAATAAGAAATATATTTGGAACATGTTTAAGGACATTTTTTCACATGTAGAAGATGAAATGTTTATTTGTTCACTCTTTTGAATAGATATCTAGATTTAAAATATATTATGCTTTTTGGTGTTGCGTATCAGTTTTAAATACTACATGTAGCAGTCTTGCAGTTAAGAAAAAGACGATTTCTACCATCCTCTGCAGATTTTTTTTTTTTTTTTTTTTTTTTTTGATTGACGTAACGTGAACAAAGAATACTTATATGATTAAGGTAAAGATTACGAAAAGTAATTGTTTTACAAAAAAATACATTATTTACTTATATAAGCATCAAATTTTTCTCTGTTCCTTTGAGAGTTTTCTATAGTTTCTTGAAAAAGTCAAGGAAATTCACCTTTTTATTTCCTCGGCACCAGAAAATTGGATCGGATCTGTGATGTGGATATTGCATATCACAGTTTTTTTTAACCCCCACGTTTTACCGAATAAAATGCAGCTTAACAATCTGCTTTTCTTTTAACTTTCGATCTGACAATACGTTCCTCAGGAATCTTTTTTTTTATCTTCGTAATATCTAAAAAATTTTGAACATTGTAATAACATTCAGCTTGTAAATTCTAAAATGATTAAATGTTTTTTGAGACATTACAACGCTTAGATACTTTTTTTATTTTGAACCTTTGTTAAATGACTGTTAAAGTACCTCAATTCTTCGTGAGTAAACATGCAAAAGTAGCATTACTTTAATGACAAAATCTTGGAAAAGTGATATATTAATAAGGAACGTATCGTTTTTCCATAAGTATGCAAACAAAGGAATTGACTAGTTAGTATAAGTACTATTCTTGTTTGCAAAAGGGTACAGCTATTCTTGCATTCAACCAAATTTCAATTTAAAGACTACACTTTTTATGTCCTATGAATATTCATTGCTGGGAAAATATGGAGAAAACGAACGATGTTCAAAGTCAAAAGTCCATAAAACAATACAAAATGGAAGCAGAGCAAACATGGATCTCCAAAACATCAGAATTCGGATCAGTTGCCATGGAGAAGACAGCATCTCTTGTCGACTGGTCAATTTGCTCGCGTGCTCTTTCTCATAATTCGGAGATAATGGAAAAATTCGTCTTCAATTCAGTGTATGAAATATATTGGGATAACGAACAGTTATCAAAATAAAAGGTACATAAAACAAAACAAAATAGCAGCAGAGCAAACACTGAACTCCAAAATGTTTGATCAGGTGTCATTTATGAAAGAACATACCCTGCCTATCGGTAACACCAGCCATGTGTTCCTTGTCATAATTGGGAAATACCAAAAAAAAAAATCCGTCGTCAATTCAGTGTATATATAACATATAGACCGACAACAAGTATGAAAAACGCCAGTCGGCAGGGCCTGGATATTGGATATCTGAAACATAATCCTTCATCGTGTTCATGTTCTTTTTCACCATATAACTATAGTCCTGCTGAACACTTTTTTATAGCAGGCGATGCAGGTATAGTTAATAGTAAGAACCTAAAATGAATATTTTTAGAAGGTTCTAAATATAGGGAACACCGATCCTTCATCCGGCGTCGTATTTTAATAAAAATTATGGTTATGTAGAAGGTAAGGCCAAACAAGGGGTCAGATATGACAAAATTACCTTGACCCTTTGTCAAAATGGATTAAGTGTATTTATAAGATCTTTGTTACAATTGCATATTAAAAGATTAAGGGGCAATATGAAAACCATCTATCCCAATGTATTCAACAATCCAAAAGAAAGAATTAGATAGATTATATGATTAGTACGTACTGGTCCTTGCTGACAAAACAGGTACCAATATTGTCTTCGTTAGTAAATCTCATTATTAAAATGTGTTTTAGAAGAAGATGGATTTGATTTAACACGTTGTACATGTTATCCACATTTAACTCATAGTATTAAGGAAGAAATTCTTCAAAATCATGGTAGTTTTAATATTTTTAAGATCCCAAAGAACCAAAATGATATTAACTATCATATCTATATTGGATTCCGAGACTTCATAAAAATCCTTCAAACAAATAAATCTAGCGGGTTCTAGTTTATGCTAAACCAAGCTTCTTTCTTTGGTCCTCACTAAGATATTAACAATAGTGAACAATAGTGAATCAAAGAATACTATGCAAAGATATATTCAAGAAGCGGTGTAAATCAGAGGTGGATACTTAAAACTTCAAAAGAACTTTTGGGCAATTTGAAATTTTAACAAAATCAACAGCTTAAAAACTTACGACTTCTCAACTTTATACACAATCATTTGCTGTGATAAATAAAAGTGTGGATTGTTGAATTCTGAAGATAGACGGTATTTATATTGCCCCTCAACCTCTTAATACGCGATTCAACATGGATCTGATACATTTATTCCATTCTAAAAAGTTTCAACGTCTTCTTAGTAATATCTGGTCCTTTATCCGGCGAACTTTGCAATGGAATACATAATATTTATGAAATTCCGACGCTTGCATGTGTCTTGTGATTAAGAACATTACATATGTTTTCAGCGTCAATTCCTTTATTGGCATATTGAATTTCAAGGAAAAGATGGATTGTTTCAGCTGCATTTTCTTCAGAACAATGTGCGGGTTTGAAGAGCCTATGATTTGCAATATCCATAATCACAGACCCAAGCCTATATTCTGGTGTAGAGAAATCAAAAAAAAATTCCTTGACCTTTTCAAGAAGACTATTTAAATGTTTCAAAGAGATAGAGTAAAGTTTGGTGCGAATATGATGTAGACCTAACTTTTGATTTACATACGGTAGTAATCAATCAAAAGAGAAACCGTGTATTAAAGTTTTATTATAAGACTGATGGAACCTATTTGCTAAAAAGATCATTATATCGACCATACAGTTAGACAATAACTCTTTTATACTGGACTATCTTTAAGACAGCACAGATTATAGAACAGTTAATTTTGTAAGTTTATCAGAAAAAGGTCAGAAGTTAAAAATATACCTATGAAATGATCGTATCACGATGAATACACATTTTCAGCATGAAACTCAATCGCCAACTCCTGACACGTTATAGCCAAGGTAAAGGTGTGGTAATTAATATTTTGCGAAAGCTCACGTAAAAGACAACTTCTAAAAATCAAATTGAAATTTAATTGCCAAGGTCAACAGTTCTATAAATGTTTAATTCTCTGGAAACTTCTTTCAATATGCTACAGGTTCGAGTTATAAAGACTCCACATGGTTTCTTCATAGTTAACGTTTCAGACATATCCCTCCTGTTCTAGCTACCTATAAATACCAATTTATTCAAAGGTAATAGGACCCGTTTTTCATTGAAGTACAATGCATAAATTTAAGCAAACAGACACAAGAAACTTCTGAAAAGAAATTTAAATTTCCAATTCAAAGGAAATTCTACACGAACAACAAAACCTTTTTTGAGCAAATTCTACCTTGGTCTCTTTTTTCCTAATAATTGGTAATTTTTAATTCATAAAGGGTATGTAAATAGAAAAATCAATACAAAATAATTATACTTCTTATTTTGTGACCTAGTGTAAGATCTTCGTAATTTTTAAAGCCACCAACACGTAAGTATCATTGATCTTTGAATTATCTTGCGATGCTAAATAAATAATGGATCTCCCATGCTTTGTTGCTGGATAAGATTTTTATCTAGTTAGTTGTGTGTATTTTTATTCCCGAGCTGGATTACAAATCACTCTATCGCAAAACCTATTTGCCTTCAAAACTGTTGGATATCAAAAATATCAAATAAGTGAAATCCATGGGATAAAGGGGTAAACATGGGATACAGTATTTAATCGCCTAGAAGTCGTTTTTTCGGAGTTAAATATCGGTTCAGGTGGTCCGTTTAACAAAAGAACATACGACTAAGACCCCAATTTTATTCTGTTTATGAGTTTCTCATTTCATTAGATTTCAAATGAATTTTAATCTTTTTTTGTAAAAATGTAGGAGGATAAATTTTATGTTCACCACATTAAACAGAATGATTAATTTTGCAAAACTTTAAAGATATACACATGTATATGCCGTTATTAATGTTTTATTTTTAAAGTAATAAATATACTTGTTGTCTCATCAAGTTATTAAAGTTATATACATGTACATTCTGCAAATAAGACAATTCTACTCCTCTTTTAAAAGTTATGAAATATTTTGTAAAAATTATTTTCTCTCCGAATCGGATATTAAACCGCCTCTTATTGAAGTATTCATGATCACGTGGTATCGGATGCTCACAGCAAAAAATGGTCCAATCTGGTTAATGAGCCGAAAATCATGATGGTCTACTACATATTAACTACAATCACGTGGGTAAGGGGATTTAGGATACGATTTCAAATGACGGCTGGAAAGTCAATTTACAATTTTTTGAAACGTGCTTGAAAATAGGAAGAATAGGTACTAATTGAGAATTCCCATACTCACAATAAAAAACAAATTCAGTTTTTTTTTCTTAAAATGTATTTTGAAATACCGCTCACAAAGTCTCCATAAGTAAAAAAGATTCCAGTTTTTAAACTTGATATTCGTAAATTTGCCATGTAACTGGTTAAATTGGCTGCTGCTAAGTTATTACCAGAGACATATATCTTTTATATGTCTCTGTAAATACTTAATGTAGAAATTCAAAGTTTATGTATTTGGTTGAAAAAAGACTTTAGTTTCGCGTTTTTTTTTTAAATTACCCCCATATCAATTCTCATGTGCATTGATCGTAGAGTATTATTGAGTAGCATACTGTATGTTTCGAAGTTGTATACATTGTAAACATTGTCAATTCGTGAGCACACCTCAATCAGAGTTGGTTGCTTTTTGTACCGAAGAATAAGGCACGTCAAATTGTCTTTTTCACTGACAGTACAGCACGGGGACACTGTAAAACAAACGGACCTGAATAATGGAGTGGGGAAAACTCTAGTTTTTATCATTTTTAATCATTTGTATGCAAATGTGAGCATGGGATACGTAGATTTTAATACATACATAATGCATTTAGCGTGTAAATGCTTGGGGAAATGCATCAGGTCTTTTTGAGAGCGTTTTAGAAAATAGCCTTTTCGAAAAACACATGTAGTATTTTATGTAGTTATCCATAAATGCTTTAAATGCAACTCATTGAGCTGATTGTTCAGTCATGTTGGTTCCTCATTGAACAGATGTCACAAATAAGCTTCCTCTATCTGATGATTCTCGCGATGCATTTTCCGCGCACATGCGCAGATCCAGCATATACGTCAGTCCTTTATAAATATGCATGAAAATATCTTGTTCTTTTCCCAACCAGTACTTTGTAAATACCGAATAATATTTCGTCCAATTTGCAGGAATGATTCATTTTTGATAGCTTATTATACTTCAGAAATTTTAGTTTGGTTTCAGCTGTGCAAAAATACTGCTTAACACGCATACATGGTTCATTCTACCTATTCCCACTTTTTGAAAATCAGGTAGAAAAAGGTAAGATTTCATGTGGAATAGGTGGAATTTTTGTATCAACAAAAAAATTAACTATGAAAACATACAATAACTGTATAAACAATGATTAAAGAATGCCAATACATGTAGAGGTTAGGACAGGTATATTTGCTTTTTAAAATAAAAAATAAGAGTTTTTACCAATATTTGAAAAAATAAAAAAAGATTTTATAGGGCATTAAATAATATTTTCCCCATTAATATATTCATTCTAGAATCCACTTATTCCAATAAATCTATTTATTATTTGTTCTAAAATGTAGCTATTAAAGTGCATTTTCTTGTAAGACCTTTTTCGTTTCTCTCTCAAATCCCAATTTTTGAAGGAAATAAATAATATTTCTGACAAATTTATTTATTTATTTCTGTCTTAAAATTTACAAAATACAGGTAAATCTAAGAGGGGATGTAATCAGTCTAATTATCGTTAAACTATCTAAACATCTATTGTTATAGGCAAGTGGGAATAGGTGGAATTGAGATTTTTAAAAAGTGGGAATAGGTAGAAGACACCGCATACATATCTTTAAAAAGAATTGAAGATTAAGGGAACAGATAGGATGAGAGAAGAGTAATCCATTATTCGTAGCTCTTTCAAAACCATGGAAATATAATATGTCTTTCACTGATACTTGTTTCCGTATTTAAAATACATAGAGAATAATACATACCCTTTTCCATATCACATCCTGTATCAGCCCGAGACACCAATATCAGCCAGAGGGCCGAAGGCCCGAGGGCTGATATTGGTCGAGGGCTGATACAGGATGTGATGTGGAAAAGGGTATGTTTTATTATATTTATTACATACTTAGTAATAAAATACAGTTGAGAAGAAAATAAGTAAATAATCATGCATGGACTTCTTACATACATGTACATAGTCTAATGTCTCATAAGATTTGGGTTTGTTTCTATTTCTATTTCAATGCACTTGATCCGTAATTTGAAAATATTGAAAATATTCTATAGTATTACATGTATTTGTAAATTAAGATTAACCTTATTTTCAAAAAGTTAAAATTAAGAGACTATGAACCCACCAAAAATTGTGTATGAGTACAAGTACTGTTATTGTGGTTTAATTTACTAAGGGTGTGATATTGACGTCACAATAGCCGTATCAGCCCTGCAGGGCTGATATGGATTTGCAGGGCTGATACGGATATCAGCCCCGCAAATCCATATAAGCCCTGCAGGGTTGATACGGCTATTGTGACGTCAGCCATATCGCATATGCAAAAAACCTGTATTTATTACTAAGTGTGTAATAAAACCTGATATATCGCCACAAATAAGCGTTTAAGGTATTCAGTACTTTGATTAAATTATACAACATTTTTACTTTTTACTCGTTTATCTGACACGGTGCTTTGTTGTAAGGTTACCATTAACGGGGTTAATTTTTCTATTTTAGAAACCAAAGATGAAATTGATAAAATTCTGCTGAATATGTTTTGTTACAATTGATAAAAAAAGAAAAAAAAATTTGTATTGATTAATAACTATTAATGTAAAAATCTCTTTAATGTTACTCAAAATAATTTATATTTAATTAGTTTTGGAGTATCCTTCAGAAAAATGTTCAAATAGCGTATTAATGCTTGCTTTCTAGTCACAAAAAGAATTACGCAAAAGTCTACTTTCTTTTACTCTTGTGCTTAGTATCCAGAGCCACAAACCTAGTTAATGTCTGAATAGAGAGGTACGTCATAGTTTCCCCTAGAGATTTCACATGCATATGACTGCCGGTGTATTTAAAGCCTTTATATTCTACACGCAGAAAAGAAGATTTTGTTCACTGAAATATAACTGACCAGGAATAAAAGACTTGAAATTTTAGGTAAGTTGTACTAAACAGGAAAAAGTCAAAACAGAGGGATGTAACATTCTTAGTTTATACTCGCATTTTCTTAATGTGGGATGTAGTTTTCAATTTTTATTTGCAGTATTGACCTTTATTTTGCAGTATAGTTGTGGTAACTTAAAAATATTTATATTTTGGCAGATTTTAATATTTATAAAATTAATATATTTTAACAAGGAAAAAGGACTATATTGGTCATTATTAATTTTGAACAACTGTTTCATTGGTTAACACTAAAAGGATCAGGCAGATTTACCTACTGCAATCACCATACGCCCTGAATTACTCTATATACAACATAGACGTATATATATGAACTGACAGCTTTATATAAATCTATCATATCATATATTCTTAAGTAGTATACAACATGATTTTGAATGTATTTACCTGATTCAAAACTGCACTAAGTAAAAAGACATGTTCATTCCTGTTGTCTTCTCTCTTATCAAATGTTTATGCACCGAGAGATATCCTCTTTCGTATTTACCTTTCCCGTTCAGAACAACATGTTACACAGTATATATGGAAACTTTCCCTGCAATGTATTAGTTGGTTTAATTTTAAGGTAAGTCATAAAGCGCTTAAAGGAAATTTGATTAAGGATCTTGATAGTTTTACTGATTTCTAATATTTGTAGAACACAAAAATATTATATATATTTTTTTTTATTTGTAAAAATTATTACAGAAGGCCCAAAAAAGAAAAAAGCATAAATTAGTTCAGTATTGAAAAGTTAAAGGCACTTGGACACAGATTTGAAGTTAATATTTTCTGTATAATATCACGAATTATATATTTTAAAATCATTTCACACAAAAATTAATTTAAAATCTTATTTCATATAAAAGTTATTAAAACTATAAATTTTTTGGCGGGTTTGATTGACACATCCTTGCACTTTCACAAATCTTAACTTTATACTTAATCCTTGGGAAAAGTGGGAATCCTGATATGTATTAATGAGAAATATTAAAACTTAAATCAAGAAGAATAATTTTATTCAGAGTTGAAATGTTTGAGAGCAGAACTAATTCACAAGTATCGTATTTCCTTTCTGTTCAGAGGTTTGCGAATCGAACACACTCGTGTTCTGTACACAGGTTTTTGTAAAAATGTTATTGTTTGATGTTTACGATTCATCGGGTGCGTTAAATCGCCAAAGTCTGTTCACCACAACTGCACGGACTGACAATTTATTGTGTGTTTGTTTTGCTTTAGAGCATCATGAGCATGTCTACTCTAAATTATCTGGATTATAGTATTAATATTTAAATAGTAAAATGGTTCGGGGGAGGGGGTATGATTTGAACAAAATTGAATCCATACTTTTAAATGATGTTTTTAAATTAATTGACACAAAATGGTTTTGCTGATTTTATGTTTTAACAGTAGAGCGCTCGCTCCGTGATCGAGAGGTCGTGAGTTCGAATATAGGCCGCGACTGACCTAAGTCGCTAAAAGAGGGAAGCAACTGTTCCTTCGCCATGCGCTCGGCACTTTGAAGTGAAAGTTGCGGGTCCTTCGGATGAGACCTTAAAAACAGAGGTCCCGTGTCAGCGGCAGGCGTTGGCACTATAAAGTTCCCCAATTGCTGAATGGCCCCGAGTGTCGAGTAAAGGTCAAAATTTGAAGCCCTTCACCGGCATACGGTGACGTCTCCATATGAGTGAAAAATTCTCGAGAGGGACATTAAACAATATACAATAAATCAATATAATCAATTTAAACTATAAATCCATGTTATGGCCCTACTATTCTCCTGGTGATCATAATTTGAACAAAACATTTTGTAAAAGGGTTAAAATTTGTGAAATACGATAGCCTTAGTACTGAGTATATAGAATTATAGCCATGAAGGTAAAAGTATTTTTAAAAGTTGATCAAATGCTTAGGTAAAGGTCAAAAGGTCAAAAGTATTTAAGTCAAAATAAAAGTTTTTGTCACAATAGATATACTAAAGACGAATGAAAGAACTAGCACAAACTGTCCAAAAGTTAAGGCGACTATATATATATGTTTTTTTCAAAAGTGGGTCAAGGAAGATCGGCGAATTTGGCGTGTGATCGGAGGGAATCATTTGTACGAAACATTTGTGTTTTAAATGTCCACGATTTGGTTGATTCGTCATAACTGGTCAGATTTAACAATACAGCCATAAAATATAAGGCATTTAAATGATAAGTGAACATTAATTATATCTTGGTATAGAAGATTTAAATTGATTTCGCTCTGTGCAACTGAACCAAAATTTATCTAGTTTAAAATTTAAATTAATCAATACAAAAAATGAAACTGACAAAATAAAAGATTGTTTGCTTTAAAAAATGATTATCGCCCTATGCAAAGCTCGAACCAAAAACTTTTCTTTCTAGTGCTCTGAACAGGTAAACCATCTTAGGGAGCTATAATCGCTATACACCCTGGAGCTTTTGAAAGGACAAACAAGCACTACATTTACACAATTAGAATTTTTTTTTTGGGGGGGGGGCATTTTTTTATGATCTATTGATCTTCCGTCTATTTTTTTACTTATGTTTGTTCGTTTCTTTGACTTAAAATGCACACAAATAACGTTTTGAAATCATGGAGAGAAGATCCAGAGATAAAAAGATAATGTAAAAATGTATACTAATATGTATTATTTTTTTCATCAATTTTCAGGTCTAGCTAATGTTCACGTTACTTACATGTATTTAACATATTAAAACTCACTTTCGGGAAAATATTTTAATTTCCCATTTCACAAGAACCCGATAAATAATAAAAATGTTAAAATTTCACGTGACAAGTCCATAAAATTTTTCATTTTTCAAGTACGCCAAGATTCCTGCCGAATGCAAATCAAAGTACTGAAAATACTGAATCGAGGTGACTTCTTTCAGTAAAATGTGAAATTCACCTCCAAGTAACTGGCATACACAAAAAAAATAAATCTAGGAGGAACCCCAATGAAAATCACTGGAAAGAAAAAAGTGAGCAACACAACAATGCATTTTGTAACTTGTTAGATTATAAAAAATGAACTAGTTATCCTTAATTAAGTACCCGTCACTATCACCATAAGCCTAAAATACCTCGCATTTCTCTTCAAATTATATTTTGATTTGTTTCCTATTACACAGTAGTTGCAGATCTGTAGCTCTCCGTAAAAAAATTGACAGACCCGGTTTCTCAAGATATTTTCTTTTTTGGAGAGCTACAGATCTCAAGCTAGTTTAACAGTAATAAGGATGAACATTATATATATTTAATGATAGCAACAAAAAAGGGCAGACACTGGGCTTACATAAATCCACTGAATAGAACGAGTACCCTGCCAGTGTCATTTTGTCCAATGTATCCTTATTCTGTCACCAGGGTCATCTTCAATATACCTACGTATTAAAGAAATCCCCCTAGTTAAACTTTTCATACCTTTTTCTTAAATTTAAAACATGAAAAAATGTTTAAAGATTCCAAATAGTATTAAATTTCATATTTAGAAAGACATCAAACAGTGCGACATTTAACTCCGGACACGACATTTGTCCGGAGTTTTGCCAACCACTTTTCCAAAGATATGTGGAAATCATTTATGTCATCTGATGGGATTTTTTAAAACTTATCACATGAACCAAAATTTACACCTGATTATCTTCTAGGTAAAATGATATTACACCTGAAATCAAGAAATCCCATGGGATAATGGTGGGATTTTTTCTCCTAACCAATATCCCGCCATTATTCTGTGGGAGAAAAAGGTATTCTGTGAGATTTTTCTCTAATAGAATTCGAAGTTTAAAAATCCCATAAATGCTTTATAATGGGACAAAATCTCCCATATACTTGTTTATAGAAAATAATCTCCCATCTCTTTATAAATATGGGATTTGTCCCATATTCATTTCAAAATAGATATAAATTCTCCCATGGGATAAAGAAACAATAGTTTTAAACCAAATAGAGAAACAATTGAACAGTTGAACTACTATTAATTATTTACTTTCATTTAACTTTTTAAGTTATATGTTTCCTAAACTGTTTTTTTTTTCATTTCTTAAAATTAACAATTTTTGGGGTAATGTTTAATTTTTTCAATGATTCAAGATTTTACATGTAATAGCATTAAAATCAAAAGTGGTTTATCTCTATAATTTTCAGGGGGTTTTTTTTTCTTGTAAGTAAAAAAGCAATTTCCCTTGTATGTAGATTAGGCCATACCAATTTGTAAAATAGTTCTTCGGATTTTCAAAAATAAAAAGTGAGGCATCATTATGTTATACTCCGTCAATCGTACTCAGGAGTGTTCTCTTGAATGACCATAACTTTTTTATTTATCCATGAAATTTTGCCAAGTTGGTATTATTTTGCTTGCAATAGCCTATACTTTCTACATGTAAAATGATAAATTCTAAGAGGATTAAAATTTTCATAGGGAGAATCCATCATTATGTTATACTCTGTCAATCTTACTCAGGGGTGTTCTCTTGAATGACATGCATAACTTTTTTATTTTTCAATGAAATATTGCCAAGTTGGTATTATTTTGCTTGCAATAGCATGTTCTTTCTAAATGTAAAATGATAAATTCTAAGAGAACTGAAGTTTTCATAGGGAGAATCCATCATCATGGTCATAATACTCTGTCAATAGGAATTGGAATGTTCACGTAATTGATTACCATAACTTTTTGTACTTTTCATTGAAGTTTATTAGTTGCCAGTTTGGAATACAGTTAGGTTTTTTTGTTATAGCATTCACACAGTTAATCAAACCTAATAAATTAATTTGTGTATATTTTTTTAAACAATTAGAAAATGACCAATGGCAATGGGAGACTTTTTTCTAAGTTTCTAAAATTTCAATAAATTATTTGAAAAGGGGGAGCTTTATCTGCCTTATAAATACATTGTTACTTTTCAAAAATAGAAATTATGTTTTCAAAGTCAGATACCTGCATTCATATAAAATATATATTTATTTGACCCCTAAAATTCATCTGTGAAATATGAGCAGTGCAAGTTTTCGCCTTTTAATTCATGCAAATTCACTTGGCTGAGTATTTTTATTTGATAACGCTCTCCAAGTGAAAACAGTACCGTGATTAAAAATATTTCAACATTTATTTAAGGTTTCGTCAAAGGTTAACATGTCCAAAAATTATTTTTACAATAGCCCTAAAACTATGTAAGGTATAAAGTTAAAACTTTGATAGTTTATAAATTTTTCATTGATTAACAGATAGAAAGTATCACTTGATAAAAAAAATATTTGGAAAAAATATAAATTGAGAAAAATTCTTGTTTAAAATGCATATATTTTCAAAAAATACATCTAATCAATTCCGCGCTTTGAGTGAAAACCATTATTGCAGAAACAAAATAGGTTTATCAATAAAGGGCAAGCTGGACATGGATAGCTTCTTGAAAGTTGTTTTGCCTGTTTATTTTGTACAAATGTTTAGACCTGAAAGTGAAAGTACACTGCAAAGGCGGATTCTATAGGGGTCTTGTCTTTATACATGCTTTCAATAACAGCCTTTCAAAGACCATTCACGTCCAACTTATCCTTCAATGAGAAACATATGTTTCTGCAATGATGGTTTTCACAAAGAAGACAGAATTAAGCAGGTGTATTTTTCTTTATATATGCACATTTTCTGATACAATTTTTCTCAAAAAATATCTTTTTAAAAATATTTGCTATCAAGTGATACTTTCTATCTATTAATCAATGATATATTTATAAACTATAAAGTTTTTGACTTCATACCACACATAGTTTTGGAGCTATTGTAAAATAATTTTTCAAACATGTTGACCTTTGACGAAACCTTAAAGTAAAAATATATAGTCGTTATAGAATACTTTATTTAGATTGGAACGCAACGCCCGGAGTGAATCCACATAGTCGAGACGAATACACACAATACACTGTTCCGATCTAAATCTCCGTTACGTTTTTTTTTTATAGTAAACATTCACAGTCTGTAAATGCATTGATGCAACTGTGATGCATGAACAGGAAAGAAGTCCGAAGTGGCTGAACTTTTGCAGTCTGCTGAAAGGATTAATTCACGTACTTTTAAATCAATGTAGTCTCATTTATATTCATTTTATTGAGATATTGGTTTAATACGTAATGCTTGAATTAGTCCACAATCACATCAGCGCAAATTAATAAGTCAAAAGGTGCTACAATTCCATTCAGCATATTCAGTTATGGAATTCCCTCCTATGTATAAGGAGCAATCGAGAAGGTACTTTCATAAAATAAGTATATTCAGGATATAACTTTGGGCATTACAGCCCATCAGTTTACAAAATGACAATATGATATACAAAATATGATAAAATTGACTCGAGCTCGCAATGAGTCTAAACTGGGGGTGAAACATTTAACGGTCGGAAGTATTTCAGCAATTATAATATAACCAAAACCCATTATAAACCTATTTCAATGATATTTTCAAAAATGGCTATTATTTTAGCTACCATTCATCATGTTCCTTGTAAAATCAAGATAGATCTATGCAGAAGTCTATTTTTGGTTTATGATAGTAAAGACTAAAGAATAACATCTTTATATCTTAGACAACCATGCGACAGCATGTACATGATATGACAGTAATTTTTTTTAACAGTAATATAAGCTAGAGTAGAAATATCAAGGTAATGATTTTAAAATGTTGAGTTTTAATGAATTATATGGCAACAAGCTTTCAAAAGTAATTTTGACCCTTGACTGTATTAAATTAAAAGAAGATGGACTATTTTTCCCTGTAATATTCTATAAATCATTTTGATAGAGAACTTTTAATCCTATTAGTGTTAATTATAGAACTTCTTGTCCCATTTCATACATAATGGGATAAAAAATCCCATGTAGGGTTAAAAATGGAAGTTTTGATTCTATAGGAGAAAAAATCCCACAGAACTCATTTTTCCCCACAGAATAATGGTGGGATATTGGTTAGGAGAGAAAATCCCACCATAATGCCATGGGATTTCTTGATTGCAGGTGTAATATCTTTTAAACTAGAAGATATTCAGGTGTAAAGGTTAGTCCATGTTGTGCGATTAAAAAAATCCCATCAGATGACATAAATGGTTTCCATGTATCTTTGGAAAAGTGGTTGGCGAAAGTCCGGACAAATGTGTCCGGAGTTAAATGTCGCACTGTTATCAGTAATTACACAAAAAACGTTTTTATAACGTATTTTGTATGTAAAAATGTTGCGCTTACGTTATCACAACGCGTAGTATACTCCTGCAATTGTATATAAAAATAAATTAATTTAGCCCTTGGCCTATTCAAGATGGTAGTCATGTTGAACTTTGTAATAGACCTTCATAAAAATGACTGACAGGTAAAAATGACCATGTTAACGCAGTTTCTATGGAATAGGACACAGGGGAAAAGATGTATGCTTACTGATTACACAAATAAGTGTAAATTTGTTTTGACGCTATTTTGAACTTGATTGTTTTAGTAGCTTAGAATGTGATTGTATATTTTCAGCATGCATAAATTACGTCACAATCGCTCTCATTTACAAACTGCATGGAGATTCCGGGAAGTGATGGAGTTAGGGTATAGCGACGGATTTAGAGGACTTGGCAATGCTCAGTTATGCTTACAAAAGAATCTTTACCAAACATATATGAATGTATAATTGATTGCATACTGTTTTACGCCGAGTCGGCAATTTTTCAGCCATATAAGAAAATAATGTACGTGTCATATATTTTTTGAATTTGCGGCATGCAGGCTCTGGCCTGGGGGCCATAAAACTTAGACGAGCTCACTTTTGATCTCAGTCTCACTTTTCCAAAAATACTAGTAATTCTTTATTGATAAAAGTGAAATTAGGATCAAAAGTGCCCCGGAGCCAGGAGACAACATTTATCATCACTTAGCATTTAATACAATCAAAAACCTCTCTCTAGATTTTTTTTTTTTTTGCCAAAAGCAGGCCCGTTTTGACATTTTAAAAAAAAGGTATAAATACTGCATTTTAAGATTTGACTTCCCAAAAAGTAGATTAGGAGATTAGTATCTTACTTTAGTGATTGAATTCGTCCATCAATTCAAAATCTATATTATTAGCTTTAAGATTAATAATACATGTATTACTATCAAAGTAAAATACTTAGAATAAGGTGTAGTTAAAAATATATATAATTTGATATTTTCCAGTTATATGGCATATCTATAGCTTGAAAACAAATTATTCGTTATTATCAATCTAAAGATTCAACTAATAGACTTTGTTACATCCTCTTCAAAATTCATTTTCAAATTCCTTATAATTACTTTCCTTCTTTGTAAATTCTTACAATTACGGATAATAAGAACTTTATTGCAAGTGTTATTATGTAAACTAAATTAATAGCTCTAAAATATTCATGCATGTCTGTATTTACAGCAGGATTCAATCATTTTAACAATAAAACGATCTACTTTTGGTATCACATCGATAGATGTCCAGCTGCATTGTTGTGTATAACTTGTAACAATGTAATTTTTCACATGCGGAATCCTTAATTCTAGAGAAGTTCCGACCGAGTATTCGATGAAGTAGCCATTAGCATGCAGAGAAATAGGTACAATTGTCCTGCTGTTATACACCTATTTCAACAGTGATAGCACCAAACAGATTAATAAGATAGGGCGCTATTTTTACCTTCTAGATAGATCATTTTAATGAATTACAAAAACAGAGGGTGAACAAAATAACTTCGCTTTTCTGATAATTTACGGTGAAGTGCGAAAAAAAACTTCGCTTTTGTAATAATTTACGGTGAATTTTGGAGCACAATAGGGACTTTTGCGCCTCAGGCGCCTTTATGTTAACCCCAAATTCATTTAATTGCATGTTTCGATCCAAGCAGAACGCTTCTTTCTGTTTAGCTTTACTGTATACTGTTCTGTTCTCTCCCTTGCCTGCGATCGACGTTCAATACACATACATGTAGGTCACGATCTCCGCTGTGGCCAGTTGTTTACATTTGACCCTCGCTAAAATAGTTCGGAGCGTAGGTATACTTCATTTCTTATTCCCACTCAGGAACTTGTATTTAGTATTTGTAAATCCATAAAACACTACTTTTTGCTAGGAAATTAAATTAAATACATTCTAGATCTTGTTTTGTGACTGAAATCCTGATTTCAATACATGTATAATAAGAGGACTATATTTCTTAGAGAACTGATAAAAATTAACGTTTTAATATTTCCAATCAATCTTGCAAGTGCTATTGTTTACATATTAACAACTTATCTCTGATTTGAGCCTTGCCTTCTAAGGTACATATTTTAACAACAATAGTACTGAATTGTCTAAAAGAGCGAAGATCAATAAGAAAATGCAAATGGTAGTGATCACAGATGTCCGCCATTAAGCTACAGAGCAGCTATCGAGGCTGACTTACGTCACCTCGAAAAAGTGCCCTTGTTCTTTCAAGGTCATACCTAGTAGTGTATCACGTCGAATAGACATGCACAGATGAGATCAAAGGAGACGCGGATAAAATAATAAATTTAATATATAACTCTCTACAATTAGCAAATATAACTAGGAGACTTATTGTTCACAGAACAATAAGAGGTCTTTCCACCTTCTTTGAATTTTTTAATTTTATTTTATATCTGACTCCTTAAAATTAGATTCCATGAATTAGAAACCAAAACTATTCTAAACGATAGAAAAAATGAAAATTAAAAAAAATGAAATGACCTTGACCTTTGACCTTGAGAAAATATTCAAGGTCAAAGGTCAAGGGTCACAATGCGGTTGACCCATGCTTCTACGACTAATAGTTTACAAGTTATAAGGTTTTATATTAGGCACAAAGAAGTTAAAGGGCAATAACTCATTTAAGGGGTCATCAGATCCTTTCGCATTTATACAGTGAAGTTAGGCCTAAACACCCTTAACACATTAGTGAAGGTTTGGTGTCTCTACGGTGTATAATTTGAGAGGAGTAGCGATAACAAGGTTTTTCGCACAAGGGGCAATAACTTAAAAGGGTCAATCTTTGGGGACAAGAATGAAATCATTGAAATAGTTTTAAGAGTGCATATCAATGATACATAGACATTTAGTATATCTTGAAATACAAAAGAGATATAAAAAGGGCTAAATTTCTCATTTTTTGAATGACCTTGACCTTTGACCTTTACATTAATTTTAAAGTCAAAGGTCAATGAATCTTATGCAGTTGGTCCCATGTCTCTACGACTTGTAGTTTTGAAAATTTTTAATTATTTGTAAAATTCAAAAAGTTTCAGTGGCAATAACTCATTGAAGGGGTTTACAAATCCTTCTGCAATGTTAGAGTGAAGAGTCCACTTGCTTAGTCCTAGACACTGCTAAAGGTTTCAAACCTCTGCGTTTTACGGTTTCGGAGGAGTAGTGATAACAAGCTTTACAATGAAAGGGGCAATAACTTCGAAAGGGATCAAAGATCAAACTTCTTGGGTCGTTTTTCAGAATAACTTTAAATATCCAATATCATGAACTATTAAGTTTGTTGATAAGTCTTGCGGTTTCAAAAGTTAAGGGAAGAAAAAGAATAATAAACATAAGCACAGAAAGGTGGAAAGACCTAATGAACGAAAACTTCTGTGAGCAATTACATGTATATACCTTTTATTCATTAAACAAAGCATTTTTTCAAGAAAATATTTGACATGCAAGATTGATTGATTGATTGTATACTGTTTAACGCCCCTCTCCAGAATATTTCACTGATATGGAGACGTCACTATTGCCGGTGAAGGGCTGCAAATGTAGGCCTATGCTCGGCACTTACAACCTTTGAGCAGGGAGGGATTTTTATCGTGCCACACCTGCTGTGACAAGGCGCCTCGGTTTATACGGTCTCATCCGAAGGACCGCCCCATTTAGTCGCCTTTTACGACAAGCAAGGGGGTACTGAGGACCTATTCTAACCCGGATCCCCACGGGGGACATGTAAGACATAAACTATGTACTACGATGTCAGTTACAGACAATGATCGCTCTATTTTTCCTATATAGCAATAAAAATCAAACAATCCAAATCAAGTGGTTTAAGCGTCTGCTCTAGAGTCGCAAAGTAAGGACTTGATCCTGAAGTCGCGAGTTCGAATATCTCTGTGGAACGTGGAGAGGACGTTCGGACTTGATACGACACCGAGGTCCCGTGTCGCTGTAGGTTCTTGCACGAAAAAAAAATCCGTTAATGCTCAATGGCCCTGAATGCCGAGTATAGGATAAAGGAACTTTATTCGGTAGTAACCAATATTTGCCCCCAAAATTAAACTGACGGAGATATATTTCATAATGTTCTTAAACAGGGGGATATATGCTTATTTCTAAGCACTGATTTTTATACGTAATGACGTCATATGTTTGAAATGACGTGATGAAAATGACGTAAGTTAAAAGTTTCCATGATTTCTACAGAAAAATGTATATATAACGTCGATATTTTGAGTAAAAGTCACCAAGCGCAGGTCTAATCAAGGTCAATATTTTGTATAATGTGTAGAATGAAAATATCAATGAAATATGTATATATTTTCCCTGAGCAAACTTGTGCTCTATCAATTTTAAAGCTAAAATTGTTGAAATTTTGTCCATTTGTCCTCTTTCTAAAAATGATAGAAAATCGGACAAGTTTGTGACGTCATAAAAGCAAAAAATTTCAATAAACTGCTTTGAAACTTTAATTTGTCTGTTAATTTATATTTCTCATACAATTTAAAGAATTCAGCATATTTCAAGATATTTTCATAATTTGACTTGTGGGGGCAAAAATATGCAATATACCGCATATAGTTCTTTGAAGCTCTCTCCACCGGCAAGTAGCGGCGTGTCCATCTGAGTAAAAAATTTTCGAGAGGGACATTAAACAACATACAATCAATCAATCCACAGGTTTAATATCAGTGATCATGGGTATTGGGTGAAATGTTTGTCTTCTTTATTTTTCAGGTTTAGGGATGCAAAAGGAGGTCAATTTTTGTTATATATTCTGTGATTTTGTTTAGAATGATTGACTTTAAACAATCATGCTATATATGCATTTAAAAATGACTTAAGTCACTTTTGCTGCTGTTGATATTTTCTTTCAGAATCTCTCATTTCTTTCTACTATAGGTTAAGAAATGGCGTCTAATACACCATTTTGCTCTGATACGTATCGTTCAATCCTTCAAATCCACAGTGAAATTTTAAGAAAAGACCTGGAAGGTTTAATCCAACCACAAACGATAGATAAAGTTGTTCTTGCCAACAAAATAAAGATCCCTGAGAATCTTATTAGAGATGCAAAGTCAAGAAAATCGTACAGCAATTTCGATATAACCATTCTCTACACAATTTTCAGGTGGTATTTTGTTATTTTTCATAAAATGTCATTATTTATCCGTGTAAAGGAATTTAAAAGAATGAAAAATAAAGATTATTTTAATGCATTTAAGTGTACTTTTCAATTAGAAACTATGGCACAACGAAAATCCCCAGCAAAGGATGGAATGCTGCCCCAGATGCCTCTGATATATCCTTTGAAGATGATCTTGAAAGGATTAGACAGATGCGAAATAAGCTCTTCCACTCTCCGGTTGCAGAATTATCTGATAATGAATTCAATGATATGTGGAAAGAAATGGAAAATATATGTCAAAGAGCTGATGTGAGGAAACCGGGAAATTTCTACAGTGTGGTAAGTCGTTTTATTTTGATATCATTATTTTGCAGAGTGTGATCCGATTTTCCATATTTCCAAAATATGCTTTTCTGAATCCATATTGTCAATGCTCTTTAAAAGTGCTGATGCAGTATACAATATATAAATCGGTTTGTTTTTTTTTTTTTTTTTTGGTGTATCAAAAACTTTCTTGAAAAAACGTGTTGTCAAATGAATAAATTGTATATATACCGGTATGTACTCGAAAGTGCGATGGGACTCAAAAGTCCGATGGTCACGCCAGAGTCCGATGGTCTGCGTAAAACTCCGATGGTTTGACACGCCAAGGTCCGATAGCGCAGAAAACAACGTTTATGATGTCATAGTTCTACTGTGCAAATATGCGATGCCGGTCCATGCCAATAAATTAATACAATATTTCATAAATACAAAGACTAACCTACGTCTTTTGGATGTAGGTGCGAAACTAAGACTTATCAGACGAACAATGAGTATCAACTCTAACCTAAATATCATTGGTGGATGCATGAATAATCTAAATCAGTCCAATAGTGTACAAGGACTAACACTAAAATCACTCGGCCGGGTTGGAAAAAACACATTAGTGTTCAAGGACTAACCCCTATCATAGGCCTTTCAGCTAATTTTTCAAGTTGCACATATGGTAAAAAACATTGTATAGATAAATTTATAGGTACATGAAATTATCAAAAAAGATAACAACTTATGCATACTTTTAATTACATCATTGAAAAGCTTAATCATTTATAATTGACTTTACCGATGTTGTGTTTAAGGACAGGTAACTCGGGTGTGAATGATGACCAACTTAGTGCCGATTTATGAGTTATCGTTTATAGGAATGACATATACGCTGCTTCAGAATGCGTATTGTTATATACACAAAAGGGTTTCTTACATTGTTTTGTACACAAAAAGTTTTGACCAAGAGAAAGAGAATGCCTTCACTCTACCTGAAATAACAGGGTCAAATGAATGGGGAACGAGAACAGACTATATTCAATAGCTTTAACTCTCTTAGACGATTATTATAAAGAAGAAAATTTAATGTCATGTTTTTTTGTTCGCGCTTTTTCGCTTCCTGTGTAAATATATATATTTTTACAAGTAAATGCAACAATTGATCATCTTATTTGTGTTACTAAGCACGAAGGGGAACGACCGAGGATGAAAATCTAAATAGGTTAGAACTGAGAAGGAGGGTAGATTTCACTTTTTATTTAAATTAAAAATTTTAATTATATGCAGTAATCCAGTGTCAGCAACTATACAGTAAATAAGTTTAACATTGGTGCTAAATTTTAAAACCACTGGATTTTACTGAGAGCAAAGAAACACTTGAGAAATGCTAAAAACTGCCTTGCGTGTCAACAGTTAGATACCCCGAGCCTGCTCTAAACAAGTTTCAGGAGTGAGTTATCGTTCATAACACCGACCCCTAGCGGCAGTTGAAAGGCCTACCTATCACTCGAATGTTTTCATGTACGAGGACTAACCCTAATACCTCTGGTGGGTGAAAACAAAAAGCAATATCAGTAAAAATGTATGTGAGACGAATACTGAATCAATGGATTTTAAATGCAGAATTAAGTCATGATGTCGGACTATTGTGTCGTCATTAACGTTAATTGTTCCTCCGAACCATCGGAATTTGGGGTGTCAGACCATCGCACTTTAGCGTCGCGCGTCTCATAGGAAACGTGACCATCGGACTTTGGTGTCCGTAAAGACAATGAGCCATCAGGGTTTGGCAGACCATCGGACTTTGGAGTCTTGCAAATATAATTGATCTTAAACGTTTTCTTCATTTTATAAGAGGTTAATTTCATTAGATTTTATAATTGCAGAAGGGCATACGATTAATTTCTAATTATCATATTGTACGTGACATTCAGAGCTTGTGAGTCTGACCCCGCCTATTTTTGTAAATCTTTCTTTTGATATTTAATTGTCTTGTTTTTTATGTGCGCCCGAGTTTGTTTTGATGTGCCATCTTTTTCTAACCTTTTCTTTTGATGTTTCTGTCTTGTTTTATACATGAAGGTACTTTGATTGTATATTTCTTTATGGGTTGATCAGACATAATAATATTTTACCTTAACACTTAAAAGTATACACGCTATAACTTGCGCCAATTAAAATACGATTGGAAATTGATATAATTTGTTTATCAATAAAAGTTACGAAAATACTGTAAATTACACCATTAAAATTAAACGCTTTACAAAGTTATCAAATTATAATGATTTATTATCCTGCAAAGAAAGAAAAACAGCTATTTTAGAATAAAATCCATCACGTGACGCCGTCGCTACTTTTAGATTGATAAACACACGTGGCGCAAAGAAAACAAGGTAGAGCGTTTGAGATATTACTCACTTTTAACGTGGATGGCAAGCGTCTTACTTAATGGTACTTGTCTTTTAATGTATTTAGTATCAACCATCTTCTCTGTTATGACGCATATTAACCTTATATTAATAATTGTTGTCAAAATGCAACATTGTCTGTGATTTCCCGTGGACACGTGTTTCTATATATAGGCCTACTGTTAACGCACTTCCTTCATCGATATTCATGAAAAGACTGAATTCTTAATTCCTAGATATTGTTTAATTGTTTTGTTATTTCAACGACATCTATAGTACAATTTTGTGGAAAGTATTATTTTTCATTACACTTCATGTGTTTTAAATCATTAATCATTTTGTTTCACACAAAATTCGGCGTTCATATATAGCGTATATGACTTTAAACCAATTTTAAAAGTTATCAAGGGCTTTCAGAGTACATTTGACATATTTGCCAAATCTGATGAAAAAAATTCATTACCGTTAAGTTAATAAATATTATATAAGACTAGCATAGAACATATCACTGACAAAGAAAACTCTCTGTGTGCAGGATGCATGTACAAATAGGTATCCAAACTTTACAATACTCGTACTGAATACTTTGAAAGACGAAAAATTGTTCACAGTTTTTGAAATATTAAGAAAAAACTTTTGTCACCTATAATTCCCTTATTTTGGGGGCAGCACCTTTCTAATTAAATTGATGAAAGATACATGTATTTTAATTTTGCACAAGTTCTGTTCAAAATTTCTTTGCAAATTATTTTGCCAATGCACCAAATAAAGTTTTTGGAGGTGAATTGTTTACTTAAAATTATTTGATATGAAAACATATTTAAGCACCTTTATATTCTTTAATTTTTTATTCAAATACTTTATATGAAACAAAACCCACAGGCATATACAGTGACATAACAAAAATATAACACCTCGCCTAATAGATATAGGTAGCATAAATAAAGTCAAGTAAAACTTGTAAAATAACGTCGGTTAGCACTTGTAAAATTCTAGAACAACGCGTAATCTATGTAAAAAATGGGGCTGTTGTATGACGTATTTTTGTCCCTCGCTTGAAAAGTGGGTGATATTAATTTGGGATGGTCCGTCCGTCCGTCTGTCCGTCCGTCTTTCTGTCTGTCTGTAACGCTTTCGTTTCCACACGATATCTCGAGAACCCTTTGAGCTTTTTCAATGAAATTTTGCACACCAACTCCCTATGGACTGAAGAAGACCCTTATTGTTTTTGAGGTCAAAAGGTCAAGGTCATAAATAAGCAAATTCTATCTGTTATAGCACTTTCGTTTCCACACGATATCTCGAGAACCCTTTGAGCTTTTGCAATGATATATTACATAACAACTCCCCATGGTCTAAGGAAGACCCCTATTGATTTTGAGGACAAAAGGTCAAAGTTCAAGGTCGTAAATTTATACATTCTGTTTGGATGAAACACTATCATTTTCGGGCGATATTTCAACAAGATTTTGAGCTTTTGCTATGTAATCTTATACCAAAACTGCCTAGGACCTCTCTCACTCCTCTCAAAGTGCCTCGCCCCGTTTGTTTTATTAGTATTTATTGTATTACATGTCGCTATTTTTAGCACGGGGATATGAAAAGAATTATTACGTATAAAACAGGTTCTCGGTGGACTTTATATTCTTATTACATCTATTAGAACTGTTTAATAAAGGTTGAATTAGACACCATGCATTGTGTAAAATTTTGACAATATCGAACGTGAATATATACATGTATGTCACTTCATGTTTATATACAATTGTCACCATATTACAGCGGCTGCGTGGTCTAGTGGTAATGTTTCTCGCTTCACATACGAGAGGGCCCGGGATCGGTTCTCGGGCGATCCATTGTTTTTTTTTCGAAATACTTTTCTTTTTTTACTAAACGATTGTATTCAGCATGTGAAATGGTCTGGCTTGTACAAACTCATTATATCATCATTACAGTGTAATAAATAATATAATAATATAATAATAAATATTCCAAATAAAAAAGAATCTTCTACACACATAATAAAGAATAATCCATCAAACCTTTATATCCATATTGACATATTTAATTTGATTCAGTATATACATTTGATAATTCTACAAATACAGTGAAGGGGATCCGAACCCCCCACCCCCGAACTACGCATGGTCTACTTTTCCCTAAGCGGGGGACACAAATTCTCTGAATTAGCTTGTTGTTTTAACGATGTATTTGATGTATTGAATATTATTCCATGCCTCTGTTCTAGACGTTATAGTGTTTGAGCTCTTACATTTTACAAAAGGTTTTCTTTTGGGATCCCCCCCTCCTCCACAAAGTGCAAATTGTAACCATTTGTTTTATTTTTGTCGTCAATTCAATATCTTTATGACGGTTTTCATTTTTAAAGTGATGCAGAATTTAGAAAACTTGTCCTGTAGATCTACTAGGAAACAAAATATCTAAAGAGCTAAACTGAAGTGAGATGACAATAAAAATAATAATTTTTAATTGTTTATGATATTTATGGCTAGAATAAGTATAAATTCCAATGGTCCAATCCACACTTTGCAAAAGTTGTTTCCCTTTGCGGGGTCAACAAAAGGTCAAAAGGGAAAGAAACGTCATTTCTCCTCTTTATGCTACCAAATATTTGGGCGTGCTGTAGAAAATCCATTGTGTTTAATTTTTTTTCCTTCAATGTGTAGGTAGCCCTATCTTGGGGCAATTAGTACACAAAAGGCAGAGCTTTTTAAAAGTCAAATGACGAAGTAACAAACCCGAAAACTACAAAGACTACTGTGTGGATTGTATGGGTTTATCCCCTAAGATGGCGGCCAAGGGACATAACTTTTGAAAAGTGTGGATTGGTCTATTTACCTTCGATTTGTCTGAATTAAAAGTAATAAATGCAATGTCGTTCTTATAACATACTGTATAATCCTACACGTATCACGAAATATGCATACGTACACGTATACGTATTAAAAAAAATCATATCATTATATGATTGAATAATTTCCATCTCTCTGATTGGCAGAGATCCAACTATGTTAGAAAAACACTACGTTGTATTGACCTACACGTGACGTTCTAGGTGAATACAAGGATTTATTTCCTTCACATTAATCTAAAAATAGATCGGGGATTTCCAAATTAATACAAATTGTTTTGGAAAGCTATTTAAACGACTTTGACTTTTTTCATGTGATCAAAACATAAGCGAATACATATTGTCGGATGAGGGTGGTAAAAGAGGATGTAGGGACCCCCTCCAACACTTTTACTGAACTAAAATTTTTACTTTTTGGCTGTCAGTTTTTTCCTTAATAAAACTGATTCCTTTCAAATCTTATCCTATAAAAAAGACTGAAATTATTTTTTTTTCATGGCAACTAAAATTGAGAAAAAACATTTCAAAAAATACGACTGGTAAGATTAATTTACTTTTTAATTCTGCTTCTCTCTTGCATTTTGCTAGGACTTCATTTAATGCAAACAAGGAATGATCTGTATCATTTTATCAGTGAATCATCAAATAATTAAACAATTTTTTGCTGTTTTCTTCGGTCAATACATAGATTAAGCCATCTTCGAAGTACAATAGTCACCTCGCCCTTTGGTCTCGGTGAATATTGAACTCCTCAGATGTCTAAATCATTGTATTGACCTCAAAAACAGCAATAATTGTATAATATTGACGTTGACGTCAAATATACATGTACCATGTACGTCAAAGTTTCGTTTACATTTTGTAACGTTACCTGCATTTATGTATATGACCTTAACAAGCATTTGGGGTGCAATTTCCTTTAGGATGGGCCGCAACCAAAGAAAAATCCTTGAAATGAATAAAGTGGAAAAATATAAAGAACGTAAACATTTGATATTCATTGCAGTGGTAAATTATAGTGGGGGCATAGTCCAAAGGATTTTTTCCTATCTCAAAAGGCGTTTTCTTTAAATATCCTTGAGTTTTAGCCAAAAGATATACTGTCGCAAGTTTCACGTTAGACATGATACATGTATAGTATCTAGTTGTCTTAAGATCATGATAGATCTTAAGATTTCATAAGATATGACAGTATTGTGAAATAGCTTTGGTGTAGTCTAAAGATACATGTAAGTTTCGGTCTTAGGACATATCTTAGTCATAAGATAGTCCCAATATTGACTTTAATTTATCGTGGAGAGTGGTTGCATACATGTATAAAGTTGAAAAGTCAAAATTTTTATGTTGTTCATTTTGGTTTAAAAAAATCAACATCTGACTTACATCACTTCTCGAAAATATTGTTGTACAGGAGTTATTATTAAGATGCGATAGTTCAAACACAGGCAATATAAAAACAGAACTAATCATAAAAGACAAGACACCATAGAAACAGATTCTGTAGGTATGAAAATTATTTATACAATACAGAATTTAACATGTCTAAACAAGCTACAAAAACAATTAACATTTAAGTGAATATAACAAGTAGAAGCTCAATAGGACTCAATGGATGCTGGTTTCCATAGCAATTTGAAAAAGGTGGGGAAATGGCACTTCTGTACAATTTTTAAGTATCACAAAAAGGAAATATGTATATATCATAGGAGAGAAAAAGCATCTTTTGTAAACAGATCACATCTGCTGTTTGTTCTATGCCATGATCAGGTAAATGGAAAACTCTGTAGTCGTTTCAGGGAGAAATAACGGTCTTGCATTTGTATGAAAGACGTCAGTCAACATTCATCGTAATAACAGACTGCTTTTAAGATCATTTAACCGACCAAGGATTTGCAAAAGGTTTATACTTTAGGTTAACACACAAGGAAATAATTTTACTATATGTTACTATATAGCTTTAATTAAATTAATTAATTAACTAGACTCTCAGCAGATAATTCATGAAATAGAAAATAAAGATTAATGCTTAGACCAAAATTTGGGATCAGAAAAAATACCCTTATGCGGCTTTTAAGAAGGAAAATTGACAGAAAACTTACCTACCCCAAAATGCACGTGGGATTCACATGTTGACAAACAGCCTACACACCATCCAGGAAGTTGCATCACGCGCACCTAAAAAAAGAGTTCCCTTTAATTCAGTGGCACAATTCTGCTAAAGATATGATATCCCTAGTACATGAGTCCAAAATCAAAATTGTAGACCTAAAAAAAGTTGCCGAAAATGAAAAAAGAAAAAGAAATTGTCTCTATGTATATGTAACTTCATTCATTTTGATTGGACATTTCCTTGCGTAAGACCTTAAAACAGGATTATAGATACCTTCGTAAGAGCAGCTTATCTATTACTGGCCTGCTTTGTTCTAGAAATTTCTTGTACTAAAAATATTGTCTTAGGTATCAAATCTTATAGGAGCAATCATCAATAGATCTTGTCATTCCTACATATGCTGGCATGTGGATTATTGTTCCTGCACAAGTCATATTTGAAAAATGCTTTTAAAATACTTTAAATTTCTAGGGCCGTTGGGAATCCAAAGCAATTAAGTAAGCATGAAATTCAAATTGAAGATACATTTCTGCATGAATTGTCAAGTGACATCCATAATTATACATGCCAAGAAAAGAATTTTTCCATATAAGGAATATCTCTTCATATAATTGGCTTCTTTTTAAAATTCAAACATAGATTTTTTTGAGAAAATGATATTTGGACAATGATATTTTTCAAGAGTTTTGGTATCCCAAAAGGTATCATTCAAAGAGTTAGAATTCAACTCGTACCATTTCTGTTGTAAGTGTTAGGGGATAAATTGACTTGACTAAATGCTATTCTAAACTTTGTTTCGAAATAAACATTATTTTGGATTAATTCTTCTTACAAAATGATGTTTGACTGTGTGATAGATGACAATTTGTTAACTTTACATTCTAAATTAAAAATGCAATACTGGTATATATATTTTACTTAAAAATTTTGGGAATGAAGAATGAAAATTGATTTCCATTTCATTACTAGAAATTAAGTCACTTGAAAATCGCTTCACTGGACAGAGTAACAGAAGAAAAGCTGAATATATTGAAGAAAGAAGGCATAAAGGATCCTCTTGAAATAGGTATAAACACAAAGGATCACAGATAACATGCAAATCATAGATAATATGAAAATAAATCTTCATTCAATTAAAAGTGCATATAACAGTGTATTTATATTAAAAATAACAATTTCCCACTACTGATGAATGTGAATCTAAGTTTAAGAATTCATTATGAGATAAATCAAATCTAAATATACAATATTGCCTGAGTATATTTGGTAAACTATATATATCAGTTTGTCAGAAAAATAGCAGTGCTTAAAGATACTCACTTTTCTTTTCTGTTTTGACTAATTCAAGAACTTTTTAATCTTAATATTAATTCGTACCATTCTAGAACTTCTAGATGAGGTCATTGTGGAATATGGAAGCGATTTTTCACTTGATAAAAAATCTGATAAATTTTAGATAAAATAGTTTGTAATCTCTACCATGTAAGCCCTATTCAATGATTGTCTGTCTTCTGTTTAAATTTTACAATTTTTAATTCTTTTAGAGAGCTATAATTTAAATTTCATCCAAGCTTTATCGTTGAAACAATTTAAGGAAAATTAAAAAAAAAAAATCAGTAAAAACAAAAGAATGGACGTTTAAGAATAACTTATTTTTCAAAAACCATACGCCGGGACCAAAGGCAAATCATCAAATACAATTAAGTTTTTAAAAAATGTGGCACAAAAATTTACAGTCGAAAAGATGTATGAAAAAAATGCTAGAATAAGAGTGTTCTAGGCGGAATCGACAATGTCACTTTAATTCAAAATTAATTATCCATTTATTGATTTTGTTTTCATTTCATTACATTATATCTCTCTACTTGCCATGAACCAAAATCACTGTTATTGTAACATTGCAAGGAAACAATTTTCACTCTCCATTTGAAACACTATGGTATGAATTTTGTAAGCGGTAATCAAACATTAGAAATCCAATATTTACTATATTCAAGAAAAGGATTAATAAAAAGTAGAATTTATAGATGATTTTCGATATTTTTTTAGGTTTTGTTTTTCATTTCAGCCATTGAAAAGAAAACAAATACTGTCCTGAAGTGGGAGGAAAATGAAACATATTTTTTTTCGAACCAGAGCCTCAAAGGCAATTCAATGTTTCATGCAAAATCATTCGATTGTAACGGTGGTAGGTGGGTCTGGAACGGGTAAGACATTTACTTGTCAACAAATTGCAATATTATACAAAAAAAGAGAATGGATACTACTCCCCGTTTCAACTGTCGAGGAATTGTTAACATTAATCAATCCTCTTTCTAAACATCGGCAGTTTTTTATACTGGACGATCATTTGGGAAAGGAATGTGTAGATGATGTTTTATCAGAAAATTTCAGGAAGTCGGCAAAACTATTACAGGAACATTTGGGACACTCGCAAAATCTAAAATTGATTATAACAAGCCGCTATTTAATTGAAAATGAAATTCTGAATTTTAATAACCTTGTCATCGATGATGCCAATTTGGGACTTTCAATAGATGAAAAACGGGGTATCATGTCAAAGTATGAATCAGCTTGGGGATTGGACGATAACGAACGAGATGAAGTACTTCAGATTGATGAATATTTTCCCCTATTATGCTCGATGTTTGAAAAAAATGCTGAATACAGAAAGTATGGAGTATCGTTTTTCAAAAATCCAAGACACATACTTCAGAAAGAAATACAGGTATCAAAGTCCTTATATAAGGAACAGTACTGCGCCTTGTTACTACTTGCTATAAAAAATGGATATCTCTTGAAAGATTTCTTCACTTCTGAAGAAGTTCAAGACAGAAAGCTTTTTGCTACTATCTGTGAGATAAGTTGCGTGTCAAAAGATACGTCAAGGATATCTGTTATGAATCAGCTGGAGTCTCTGCTTGGGAATTTAATAGAAATGGAAGAAAACTATTTTAAATTCCGACACAATTATATTTTGGAGACAGTTACAGTTATTTTTGGAAAAGACTTCCCTAAACACATGCTAAAGCTTTGTCCAATTGAGTTCATTTGCAACACTGTTGCATTGTCGGGGACATATTCTGAAAGAAATTCAAAACCAGTTCTTCAAATTAGTGATCATTTTATTGAGGAGCTGATCGAAAGAATTTTTTCAGAATTCAGGAAAGGTACTTGTCTTCCAATATGTTTTTCCAACATATTGAACAATGAAAGTTTAATATCTGCCATTTGCAAAATGATTCATGACTTAGATGCCTCCGATTTTCAGTCAATCTTTCTAACAATCCACAGAAATTCTTCTTTGTCGTGGATAAAATCTTTAGATGAAGACCTTGAAATATTTGTGAATATTGTCAATACCTTTATGTCAGAAATAAACAAACTCGTTTTGTCTGAAAACTTTCATGACCGTATTTTGCAATCAAAAATATTTACGGAAGACCAGTTCAGACATTTTGTCAAAGGCATGCAGGATTTTATTTATCCATTATTGAATAACAATGAGAAAATTGCATTGTACTTTTACACATTCTTTAATCGCCTCGAGCTCGAGATGCTGGAGAATAATGATAATACATTTTTGGACTTGAGCATTAGCCTTTTGTTTGAAAATCAGACAGAGAAAACTAAGCAAGCATTAAAATCCATAACTAAAAGTGTATGGCAATCTCTTTACAATACTTTTGAGAGCGATATAAAAGACATCCTAGGTTTAGATTTTAATCAAATGGTTAAGAGATTTGATTCATCTAATATTAAATTGTTTGAAGTTGCAAGGGCATTTTTATTTTGGGGGCCGGACATTTTAGAAATGCCCTTAAATTCCTTTTGCACACCAGATAAGAATAAAATGGATTTTTTTGAAATTAAGAAATCATTGAAAAGTCAGTTTACAATTTTTGCACCGAGGATAGCCATATCTACATGTCTTGCGTTTACCGGTCATAAAAAAATATGTGAATGTATATTACAGCGCATTCAAGAAGAAAAACATTTTAATAACGAACTGAAACTCTGTATCAGTTCTTGTGTTGTTGGTTCCCTTAAATTATTGAAATTTTGTCTGGGAGAACTGGAAAAAAACATATTAGATGAAAAATGGCTCTATGGGTTTAATTTTTTAACACCGTTTCATTGTTCTGCAATATTTCAACAGCAAGACGAAATGGAAATTTTGATCGAATATGGAGTAAACGTTGATGAATGTGATATGCTTGGAAACTCTGCTCTTCACCTTACAATCGAATCATGTCTTTCTCACACAGTAAATGATAAATGCGTAGAAATCGTACGTCTGCTATTAAAACAGAAAGCAAATGCCAACTTGAAAAACCATGAACAAATTACCCCAGTTCATTTAGCAGCACAGACGAGAAATACTCGTATTCTAAATCTCCTTTTACAGCATGATGGAAAAAGCAAGGAAAGAGATTATTACGGCTGGAATCCCTTGCATTATGCCTGCAAAACTGGATGTGTTGCTAACATTAAATGTTTGGTAGAATATGAAAAGAATACATTTTCTTTGAATGATAAAACCAATTCAGGAGAAACTGCTTTGTTTATTGCATCAAAATTTGGCCATGCCTCTGCGGTTATAAAGTTGATAGAGTATGATGCGGATATTAATGTATGTGACGTTAATGGACAAACGCCTCTTCTTGTTGCAGTATCTAATGGACACGAAGCAGTTGTTACTCAATTAGTTAAACATAATGTAGATATTGACACTGCAGATTGCAGTGGTAATACACCTTTATTATACGCTTCATGTTTCGGATATTTAAGTATAGCAAAAACTTTGATAAATAACCATGCTAAGTTGAATGCATTTTCAATCAACGGCTGGTATCCCTTGCATATAACATCATTAAATCACCATGAAAGCATAGTTAAGCTACTGTTAGAAAACAAAGCAAATGTAAATATATGTGGACGAAATGGTGACACTCCTTTAATTATTTCATCTCGAAAGGGATTCTCGGAGATAACAGAAATTTTACTTCAGTACAATGCTGACATCAATGCTGTCAACGAAAATGAACATACAGCATTGACTCTGGCTTCAGCGGAAGGACATTTAGAAATAGTGCATCTAATGCTGAATGTCTTAAATCAAACGAATAGAATTCATCTCGTTAATGAAAAACACGTATCGTCTCTTTTCCTAGCATCCGCAAATGGACATTTAACGGTTTTGGCAGAATTGATAAAGTTCAAAGCAAACATAAACCAAAGGACAGAAAATGGAGACACTCCTTTAATTATCTCTTCTTACAACCAACATTATGAAGTAGTGGACTATTTATTGCAGGAAGGTGCTGACGTTAACTTATACCAGCGTGGTGGTATGACGGCTCTCTTTTTTGCAGCAAAAAATGGAAATGAGGAGATTCTTAAACTTCTCTTAGAGAATAAAGCTGATGTTAGCATATGTGACATTTTCGAAAATTCTTCTTTACATTCAGCAACAGAATATGGACATTTGAACATTATCAAATGCCTTATGAAGCACGGAGCAGATCCGAACCGTCGAAACAAAGATGGCAGAAATGTTCTGCATATAGCGGCTTGTTATGGACAAGAACATATTGTATCCTTTTTTCTATCAAAAAGGTATTATTCTGATGCTGAAGATAATCATGGATTCACAGCTTTTTCTTTAGCTGCAACTTCTGGCCACACAATAATAGTAAAACAACTGTTAAAATACGTTGCCGACATTGATAAAGTAGGCACCTCAAGAAAACTGTATTGATTATGGCAACTGATAACGAAAAGTTTGAAGTTGTAGCCTTGCTTTTAAAGTCAGGGGCAAGTGTAAATATGCGGCAGGCTGATGGAAATTCTGCGCTTATGATTGCAATAAAGCATGGTAATGAACAAATTACAAAGGAGCTTTTAATATATGGTGCTGATGTTAATCAAAGAAATACTAATGGAGACTGTGCACTTATAGAAGCATCTAAAAATGACCACAAAGAAATTGTTAAACTACTTTGTGAATACAATGCAGCCATAAACTCTAAAGGGGAAAATGGACAAACAGCACTTTTTTTAGAAGCAGCATATGGTAATGTTTCCATGGTAAAGGTATTGATCAGCTACGAAGCTGACATTAACCAAAGATCCGATGATGGAAGCACTCCATTAATTATATCCTCTTACAATCAGCATTGTAAAGTTGTGGATGTTTTATTAAGAGAAGGTGCTAAGGTTAACTTATACCAGCGAGACGGAAAGACAGCTCTTCATTTTGCTGCTGAGAATGGAAATATAAAGATTGTAGAACTTCTTCTAAAGAACAAAGCAAATGTTGATATATATGACGGCTTAGGAAGCTCTCCTCTACATTTAGCAGATGAAAAAGGTCATGATAAAATAGCTGAATTAATACTCAGCCAACAAATTGCAGATGATAGGAGACGTCAAAACTTAGCAAATGAAGCTGGACCTTCCTATTTAATTAAATTAATTATTTTACTATTTATTTATTTATTTATTTCCTTATTATTCCTACAATATTGAAGCAGATTTATTATAGATCCATCAATTTCCTTGTTTTCGTTACTGTGAATTTTACAGAGTTTGATCCGATTTTCCGGATCATCACAATGTGGTTTTCTGAATTCATATCACCACTCTCTGAAACTGATGACGTAGTACGCAAAAACATGACGTTATTTTTCTTGCGCGTTAAAAAGTCCCTTGTTATTATGCTTTGATAATGATAATGATGATTATAATAATAATAATAATGATAAATTTATCATTATAACAGTTACTTGATCCGAAGAGCCGTATCACGTCTCGTTGACAAGCGCGGATCATCGGGATGTTAGATCTGATTATCCGCGCCTGTCAACTCGACGTGATACGACCCTTCGAATCAAGTTACTGTTATAATAATATATATTTACCAGGGTGATTCTAAACTCCAAGATATCTAGAAATGTAGATGGTATTGTATCCTTTGTAACACTTTTATTTAAATGGTGTCATTGTGGTATGGAATATTTACAGCTATTTCTTAGCTACTTCATTGGCTATTTAAAGGGTGACAAACATATCATTTTAAAAACTAATCATTTTCTTTATTTTCGTAGAAGAAATACACGTAAGCTGTTTATGTTCTTTGTTTTATTTTGTATTGTTTGTTTATTTATTTTACGTTACGAGCTACTGTGGTAACGTTTGAGGTTACGCTTTCATAGCGTTATGGAAAAATTTTCGTAAAATTCTACACTGTGACAGTGTAACTAGCTGTTATCCTATCGGTATATCAAATGAGCAAAAAATATATAGTGAACCAACCTCTAAATACTCTAATCAACAAAACGGCTGATTTCGTTGTTATATCTGATAAAATTTGTTAATTGCGTAAAGCATTTTTAAACACTCTTTCGTGCACGTTAAGCAAAACTTAATTCGCGTAAAGAATGTCCATCGGACAAATATGTAATTGTTGAGCCTACTAAATGTTGCGCAAAATATTAATAAATAGAGTCAATTTATCGATTTGACGTTTATATAATTGTATTTTTTGATTAGCACATTGTAAGCAAATAATTTGTTTGTAATCAAAAGAAAATTAAGATAGTCCGATCCTCAGGTTCTGAAAATCGGGCATTGAGCAATCGAAAATGTTCACAAAGATGTCTCTAATTTTTTTTATTTGTTAATCCTTTTATTTTACTCTGTCTTTGTTCAGTATGTATGTTTTGTTGTGAAAAAATTATCGTCAGTTGGAATCAGACCTTCGGTGCTGAAACATCCCATACTCATGTAAAAGTATTTTCTTTGCTGATTCTATATAAAAGTACAAAATTTGTAACTCGTGTTTGTGTCTTGAGGCTTTAAAGAATCTGGGTTCAACAATAAGAGGAAATCTCACGGTTGACCCAGAATCAGTAATAGACGGACAAATTCATCCCGTAAAACACGTCTTTGTTTCCAAGACATTTCATTCATATTTAATAAAAAAGAAATAGACAATGATAATTGCTCGGTTTTGATAATCTGGTTAACCCATTCACTGGAACTCGTGAAGAGATACCGGGATGACTTATTTTAGCTCTTTCTCTTTATTATATAATTTCGTCTCAACTCGCTTGTCTTGTGGAGGTACATGTGTATTTCTTTTGTTGTATAATTCCTTGACATTTTATTTCCAAAGGAACTTTTCCGGACCTGAGCGACTGACATGGTTGGGGAGTGGAGATGTTACCCAACCTGTATGAAATGCAACCAAGACAGTGAAGATTCAGCTTTCCACTCTTTATTAAATCAAACAATCTATTTGTAATCGTTATGATTACAATAAATAATTTCTTACTATATACTACACATTATACTAAACATTATTAGTTCTAATATTAAAAAAATGTAACCTGTAAATAAATTAAGCCATGTGAAAATTTAATTATTTGACAAAAACCGCGCATGTCTAGAAAATTATCTCACCTGTATGAAATGCAACCAAGACAGTTAAGATTCAGCTTTCCACTGAAATCCTGTCTATCCCGGCCGTTCATTTCATACTAGGTTAACGTTTGTAGATTTACATCTCCATATTTGTAACTCCTTCGAAATTTGCAATAATAACTTTAAATTTTGATTTGAATTTTAATTACTATTATTCTGACCTTGAGTACTTTTAAAACTTCTAATGCATTTTTAAAATAATTTCCAATCTTTTGCAGAAACTCTAAATATTGTTTTCCGTAGTTAATTTATCCCAACATCTGAACTCTGGTCACTCCAATCTCATTGGTTGCTTCTTCCTCCTAACCAAATACATCTTCCGATAAACAAGTAAACAACCGCATTCTAATGAATCGCATGTTCTGGGAATCGTTCAGGTTAAAAGGTCACCCTTTTGTGGCCAGAATCTTTGTTTATTTTTAGGTCTTCAGAGCTCGCGTTATCTGTCTCAGCCAAAGAGAGCAAATACACAAAAACGTGTTACAATCTTATTTTCTTATAATTTTTTTTTGATGATACATAAAAAAGAAATTGTCGAAATGTCCACATTTTGGGGTCACTTTTTATATACAGGATATTATAAAATGACATCCTTTAGAGAAAAGGGGAGACTGGTAGGGGACATGTATTGCTCATGCAATACTCTCAGAATGCTTGTTGATAACTCTAAATAAGCAATTTGCATTTAAAAGCCGAGGTAAGTGTACATATGCAGCAGTGTGGTGAGTATCCTGCTCTTTTGATTGCGTAAAATGTGGCGTTAAAGTAATAGCATAAGAACTTTTAAACTCTAAGCTGGTGTTCATCAAAGGAAATCATCCAAGTATCTGTACAATTTGTAGCTTTTAATTTAAAAAAAAAAGTGAATTTACTGCTATTAGAATTATTCATTCCTGAATGAATATAAGCAGAATTTTTAGAGTTGATTTAATCTTGGCATTAAAAGCAACGTTGTAATTAAAGATCACTATAATATATTGCATATTGCGAACAGCTCATTTAGCACTGAGTAGGTAACGGTATTCTTTCAATATTTGTAAAATCGCTAAATATACCTCTCACTAAAATTATAAATCGATTTTCGACAAAATTTCTAAATTTGCATCTCACTAAAAATTCAAAACGGAATATCTTATCTTAGAAATTCTAATTAAATTAATCATTCCCATTTCTTAAATGTCTTAACATAGCGCAAACTCTCGTGCACCCTTTGTTTATCTATCCGCCGCTGTTTTTCTAACCGAAGTTTTGTATAGCTACGAAGGAAATATTTTTGTACTTCTCTCTAGTTTTTGTGTTTACAGGTGTATAAGATACAATGTATATGTGCAGTGTGTACCAATTATAATAAAAGCATTCCAGTTGTTCTGAGAAGTTTTTTTATGAAACATAAAGAAACAAGTGTTAAGCAACGTAAACAGAAGGATTGGTACTGAGAGAAGTCCCCCCTCTTTTTTCTTTCATTTACCCACCCTCCCTTTTCATGCTTCTGACGCCAATGTAACAAATGAAATTTACCAGTATTACATTATGACCCTATACTCTAGAGTTTTACCTCCTTTTAAAGACTTGATTTTCATGGCAATAAGGTACAATACATTGGTATCAGTGTTTGAACAAGATGCCTTGTTACTTACTTTTTAAAATAATACTACTACTGAAGATTAACTTGTCTTTATTGGAGGATTGGTAGTAACTTTAGTTACAGAAATAGTTTTGCTATAAATAGCCCTTTTAAACAAACTTTAGGTCAGAAAAATACTTTAAAATTTTATTAAAAATAATCGAACAGAAAAAAAATCTTACTATTTTTGGCATATCATTCAATGGTCATGGTGATCAAAACAACCTTACGTTTTTGACTCTGTAGAATCGTGTCATTTTCTTTTTTCATTTAATTCTCACAAACTTCCTTATGAAGCAGAAATGAACATAATTTGAAAAAGTTGTGAACAAAGTGTCAAACATTAAATTTTATTGAAATCGTCATTAAATCAACTCTTATCAGTACTTTCACTACTTTGATTAGTATAGGAATATCGAGTGAAATATCGAGCCTGATGCTGACAAATATTGTATAAGCAATAAATTTTATAAACAAAATCTGTTGCGCGAGCGCGCCTACGCGTCGAATACAATTAGCCCTGAAAACAGTATATATAATTATGTAAATACATCATTATACCTGAGGGCAATAAAAAATTAAATTAAAAGTGAAAGTCAACTAACAATTTTCGTGTTTTTGAGCTTATCGGATATTCAAGGCCCGAGGACATACGAATGATCAGAAAATGAGGCACCTTTTACCCCCCCTCCCCCCCCAAAGTACATAATTATAAATAATGCTGACAAAATCAAATAGACAATACAATTCAGAAAGGTTGCTGTGTGGATCCTAATGATTGTTTAAAAATGAAGCATTATTTTACAATGTCAAGAACATAAGTTACTTCTTTAAATACTCACAAGAAAAATAAATAAATACAGAAATTTATATACGTTTGCTTTAATTCATATTTAACTGACTATTGAAGAAAATATCTACGACATTAACATGATTAAATTCTATATGTGTTAACACCATTTATGAAACCGTTGATATCTAAAGATAAGAAATTCACACACATAATTATATTCATAAAGTTAAGGTACACGGCCTTATCAGTTGTAATTCAAAATGGCGACGACTGTCCCGACAATAGCGGGTCTGTCCCTACTGATCCACACCGTGTTGTTTACGTCTCCAAACCTTTACCTCTACTTCCGGTCCTTGTCTCTCGGTGGATTATCAGCAGTAATCTGAGGTCCTGGATCAACCGATAGAAAACTGTGAAACACGTGACGAGGAATGGAGTATGGTCTGTAGAGAAATGTTTATTTATATACTTGTTTATTTATTTATTTATCTATCTATCTTTCTATTTATCTATTTATCTATTTATTTATTCGAAAGTCAAAACTTTATTTCATTTGCAAGCCAAAAATGTATGTGCCTATTTTGACTGAACTACTATTTGTTTTTTTTTATTTACTAAATTATTTAATTGTTTTAAGGATCAAATCAACGATCTCCATACTATATATTCTGCCAAGGAGGGTGTACACATCAAAACCAAGAGACAGTTGTCTCCCTTATAAATGAAATGGCAGACCTCCTTAAAGCTCAGGTAATGATTTGTTAAAACATAGAACTAAAGCTAAAAAGTGAAAACAATTACATTTTTAATTTTTATGATTATATGAATTATGAGCTTATGATTATGAATTTCTTTTAGTCTTTAATAGGAAAACGTATTGGAGCAGCACTGCAACAATAACACCAGGCTATGTGTACAGGTATTTGAACATTTGTATTGAAGTCTCTCTCTACCCCCCCCCCCCCTTTCTCTCTCTCTCTTGCCTTCATAATAAGAAATAAAAAAAATTCAAGGTGCAAAAGGAAAAATTGAACTCTTATGATTAAAAGGTGAGTCTATAGAAATGAAAAATAGTTGAAAAAAAAACATTTTTTCATTTAAATTAATTATTTTACATTCTGCTCTTTTTTTTTTTTTGCTCAACTGAGCCGAAGGCTCAAGTGAGCTTTTCTCATCACATTTTGTCCGGCGTCCGTCTGTCTGTAAACTTTTCACATTTTTGACTTCTTCTCAACAAGCGCTAGGCCAATTTCAAAAAACTTGCCACAAAGCATTCTTGGGTGAAGGGAATTCAAGTTTATTTAAATGAAGGGCCACGCCCTCATTCAAGGGAAGATAATTGGGAATTAATGAAAATGTGGTGGCATGTTTTAAAAAAAACTTGTTAAGAACCACTGTGCCAGGAAAGATGAAACTTATGGGGAAACATCCTCAGATAGTGTAGATTCAAGTTTGTTCAAATCATGACCCCCGGGGGTAGGGCGGGGCCACAATGGCCGACCAAATTTTTACATGGAAAAATTCTTTAAAAATCTTCTTTTCAAGAATAACATAGCCATAATTGATCATATTTATATGGAAGCATCCTCAGGTAGTGTAGATTCAAGTTTGTTCAAATCATGACCCACCGGGTGTAGGGCGGGGCCACAATGGCCGACCAAAGTTTTACAAAGAAATATATAGGAAAATTCTTTAAAAATCTTCTTTTCAAGAATAACAAAGCCATAATTGATCATATTAATATGGCAGCATCCTCAGGTTGTGTAGATTCAAGTTTGTTCAAATCATGACCCCCGGGGGAAGGGTGGGGCCATAATGACAGACCAAAGTTTTTCATAGAAATATAGAGGAAAAATCTTTAAAAATCTTCTTCTCAAAAATAACAAAGCTATAATTGATCATATATATAATGAAGCATCTTCAGGTAGTGTAGATTCAAGTTTGTTCAAATCGTGACCCCGGGGGCAGGGCGTGCTAACAATGGCTGATCAAAGTTTTACATAGACATATATAGGAAAAATCTTTAAAATTCATCTTCTCAAGAAAAGAAAAGCCATGATTGGTCATGGGACTCCTTTTGGATTTAAACTTTTCAATAATAAACGAATTTCTACTTTCCTTGCCACAGTGCTCAGGTGAGCGAAGTGGCCCATGGGTCTGTTGTTTCTGAAATACTATACAGAAAACGTAGTTCTTACTTCCTTTGTTTACTTCAAATAATTCTGTTTACAATTTAATCTTATTTGTAGACTCTATATACACCCTACTTATTTATTCATTTTTCGCTATTTTCCTAAAATTTTATATGTAGAGAATGTAAACATTGTTATAAAACATTATTTAACACACTAAAATAAAACTAGGTGCCCCGGGGGAGAAGGTAGACCCTGGACACAAAGAGGTCCCCCGGGTTTGTCCTGAAGTAAAGGGGATTCCGGAATAAATAGCGAAAACTGAGCCGGAGGCTCTAAAGGCAATATAGGAGGGCTTGGCGAAAAGTGTGCAACTGTTTAAAAGTACAAAAACCAGGTTTTTCTTTTATTTAATTTTTTATTTTCTTTTTGTTTCTGAACATTAAGTTTGTTTGAGAAATATGTAAGTACTTTGGTGTATTTCATTTATGATGTTTTTGTTTTAATTCTTTTAGGGTCCAAATGGAAGAAAAGAGATATTGGAGCTAAAGGCTTTAATAAGGATTCGGGTAATTCCGGTGCAAAGGGCGATTTAGCACCATCTGGATTTCCTGGTTGATCAGGGAAACCCAGGGACATCCAGAGAGAAGGGCGATATTGGAAATAAGGGTTAGCTGTGGATTTTGTTTTTGTAAATATATATTACGTAATATTCAGATAATTGTTCGAAAACATTGTGCTGACTCGCTACTTCATAGAGTATAAAGAGAAAAAAATTATAGTTAAGTTGTTTGTTTGATCGTATGGTACATGTAATACATTAAATTATGTTACTATGTAGGAGCCCAAGGGCTTCCCGGTGATAAAGGTGACAATAGCCTTAAAGAAAATTCAGGAAAAGGACTTGATCCCAAGTGTCTTTGTAAATTTAGATTTGTACATATAGATCTACAAGCGTACATACGTTGTGTGAATTGATGCCCATGTGTTGAAATTGTAGAGTCTTTGCTTTGGAGTCGCGGAGTAAGGTATTCTTCTGCTGGGGTTTGTTTAAATCATTTTGGGGCGTGGAGAACCGAGGTTCTTTTTCTAAATAGGTGCTGGTGCGGAAAATTAATGGCCCTGAGTGCCAAGTATATGTCTTAATTTGCAGTCCACTTTCAGATAGCAGTAGCAAATCTATGGATGAAAAATTCTCGAGAGGGACATTAAACAAAAAAAGCAAACAAAACGGATATTGGCTTCAAAGAAAAAATACATACTGTTCTATTACAGCTCCAAAGCAGAGGAACAACCAAATTCAGAGCAGAATTCTCGACAGAGTCATGATGGCGTGTCCGATAGGCAATGGTACCATAGTTAATGTTACATGGTCAAAAGAAGGGGCCTCACAAGTACCGGGTATCTAATGGTCAAAATGGAAACGATTTCGTTGTACCGGAAGTGTATCGAGGTGACCCTGGGATAAACAGGTTAAAGGCTTTTCACGTGAATTTTTTATGTCGATTATCACAGTTTTTTTTTTTCTAGTCATAAATCAAAATTTATGTATTGATGTATAGGTGCAGTGCGCAGGTATTAGATTCCAATGGAGTTCCATTGTTTATACTAAAAATAATGGAAAATCCTAAGTCATATTGAAATAAAAGGAATTATTTTAATTTTACTTTGTTTTATTTTAAGTTTTTCATGACGTTTGTTTTTCTGCATTATGAATGTTAAGGTTGACTGCTTCTATGCAAAGGCTGATAACTCCAAGATTATAGGGTCATTTTTTTTTTATTTAAATATAATTAACTCCTCAAAGAGACTTCTTTCAATTTTCTTTGCCAAGATATTTAGCTCTTTTTTCAATTTATCATCATTTTTTTTTTTTTACAATTTATCACCATACACTGCAAAAAAAAAAATAATAACTAGTGGAGTTTACTAAGAAGATTAGTAAATCTACTGTCCCTACAATCACTGCCGTAAAAGTAGTTTTACTAGGTACAGCGTGTATTGAGTAAATTTACAAGATAACATTAGCACACCCTATTACCGGCAACTGGGACGACAGATGCAACTGTGACAACAGACACGAAAGTTTTTTATCGCATTACAGGTAGGTGATTTTTAAATAAATTTGTGGCAATTTAAAACATCCATTTACTACAGTATTGTGGTTTCCTGATTTGGTCAAACCATAAACTTCTTCTTCTTAGAATATATAACCTTGATTTACTCATTAAAATGGAAAAGGAAAAGAGGAAAGTTAAAAATTAACCGTCGTCCACCAAAAATTGGTCAAACTCAGCTTATTTCATTAAAATTGTTACTTTAATGTCAGATTTCTTTTTGTATATAAAAAATTAAGGCTCTTTACGATCTAAGTCCAAAATGTGAATAGTCTTACTTGTTTAAGGAAATACAAGGCGTAGTCTTTAACATATGGTGGAATACAATACTGGAACCTTTTTTGATTCAGAAAATTACTTATATTAACCGCGTCAATTCCTTTATTCGAGTATTGAAGTTTATAAAGAAAAGACGGTTTGTTTTCAGCAAAACGTGCAGGTTTAAAAAGCCTATGATTTACAATATCCATCATCACAGTATTCGTATAACAAAGGATCCGAGACTATATTCCGGTTTTGAGGAATCAGAGATTTGACTTTCCTTGATCTTTTCAAGAAAACTGATTAAAAGGTTCAAATGGACAGAGTAAACTTTGGTGCGAATATAATGTTGACCTAACTGTTGATTTATATAAGGTAGTAATGATTAAAAAGAGACGTCGTGTAATACAGATTTATTGTTAGACCAATGCCCATGACTGCGATTACGTCTCTGTGTATGGTTAAAAAGTCCCATCACATTTTATTGTTTCACCGTGGACTGGAAAGAACTGTACGAGGGTTGTCCCGTAAAATCGTGGACAAGTTGTCTAGTGTAAAAAATAAACATCACTGCGTTCTGAAATTTTCACTTTTATTTAGTACATATTTTAGTAAAATACACAGCAAGTTTCAGATAAATATATGCATAAATAAACAAATTATGTGATTTTATGCCATATATTGTATCACCTTACGGCGCATGGATTATAACGTCAAAGTGTCTAAAACAGCGTCACGTTTTATCTTTGCTGAAAATGAAGTTGGATGAGTCCGACTTAAATTTAGGAATTTCATTGATACACATTCTTTAGTCTCCATAAACATTCGAAGAACCAACTGGCATCCTTATGTGATCTTCTGAAGATTTATCAGTAAGTTACGGACAATATTCTCACTAGAAGAAACAAGGATCAGGACTACGTCATTGTCAGGAAGAGAGAGAGACAGACTTACAGTTTGTTTGTTCACAAAGGCTATGTGCAGCACGGAGTGCTTGACAGATCACCGTCTAACAGTCTATAAACTTCACCTTCTCAACTTCCGGATCAAACTCAGAATACGTCCTCAGGAGACTAAGGCTTCAAAATATCTCAATTTTGGTAAGCTCAAGTTGCCTTCCACCTCTCAGTACTTTGCTGACACCCTGGAAGAACGCCTAAACTTCACCCTAACCCTAACCCTGGATGACAACAACGTGGAAGCAGCATGGAACACATTTTGTAATATAGTGTACAATACAGCCTTCGAGTATCTTAGGCCCTCCACCAAAAATAGCCCTGGTTTGATGAGAACCGTGCCGAGATCATGTAGCTTCTAGAGGACAAACATTGCTCCAACAAGGCTCAAACAGATGATTCCACCTCCACAGCCAAGAAAGACGATCTGAGGAACGCTTGCAGCACAGTGCAGCAAAAGCTTCGGGATACTGAGTATGCGAGCTCCTGGCTGAATGCCAAAGCTGACGAGATCCAACGCTACTCCAAATCTCATGACAGGCCTAGGAAGAACTTTTACTGTGGACTTTGGGAAGTCTACGGGCCAACTCCATCAGGCTCATCCGCAGCTATGATAAGGCTGTCCGAAGGCTTAAAATGACTTAAAAATATACATTTAATTTGAGCTAGATTTTAATTTCAATATGTGATCCGTGTTTAAAATTGCAGTCAACTTGAGATAATAGTTTAATCGGGTATTTTAATAAAGCATTTTTGTGATGTCACATGACTGTGTTGATCATGTGACGGACATTTAAGTTATTCTTAAGTGTTGTACAAAAATCGCTTCGGCACAAATGCAAAACAAAAATATTGTGCAAAGTTTGTTATATAGATCAATTCATCGTGATCTCTGGTACATAAAAAGTGCTGGGGGCAGGTTTAATTTTTACTACTTAAGAAAATTTTAAACGAGAAATTCAACTTTCCAACATAAGAAAGGGTATTCTTCACTCTTTATCGCGATTTATCCAAAAATAGATAAACTATATACGATCCCCAGCAAATTTCAGTTAGAGGACATATTCTCTGTTAGATTCACGCAGAATATCTTCAATTTATCCTTGTATTTCATTTGTGCCAGTCAAATATAAACACGATTCATAAATTCTCATTCTGTGTACGGACGTATACGGGGAGCGTTTAACGTATAATTTTTTTCGCTATTGTTTGAATATGTGCATATGGGACAGGCAAAAGGAAAAGGGATATCTAGGAGGGTTGTCCGTAAAGTTCGTGGACAAGCTAAAAATTCAATAAAAGTTGCGTCATTGATATTTATCATTAGCATATTTCTAATTCTTTACTAAATGTGAGTTGAATAATGTAAAATCTTATTCAATTTCAAATGTTTATTTTTAATTATGGCTTCATAATTAGATTTGGAATGGAGACCCGGAGCACCGCAAAATTTTAATTTAAAAATTATGTATTACTTTATAAATTTTATTAGTATTTTATAAAAATCTGCGGAAATCTGGATGACTGTAACATTATGAGGTTGACAGAAGCTATCACGTCAAAATTGCAAAATCTGAATGTTCAAAGTTGTAAAATGGCTGAGCAATCAAAGTTAGAACTTATTAAGAGGGATCGGAATTGTTCCAAAAAAGGACGTTTTCGGAATAGGTGGAGCAGTGAGCAGTGATGAAATTCTTCGTAGATATAGGATAAACACCTACAGAGAACAATGCAAATTTAAAACAATCGGGAAAACATAGTAAAAGAAGCCGAACATTAGTATTTAAGTGACATATAATATTTTCGGACGGAAGGAACGGTTCATAGGATTACATGCGTGAAGAAAAACCATAATTCCGAGATTGCAGTGCTGTAAAAATGACTTTCATAACGTGACTTCACCGTTTTTTCGCAAATAAGACCGATTTACCTGGACAGAGGTTGAATGATTACAGGCTATGATACAGGCATTGTTAAATATTATTTTACGTGTGAAACCTGAACATTTTTGCACATATCTATGAGTGGTTAAAGCGACATAAGAAATGTATTGAGTTAAACGGTGACTATGCTTAGAAAAAGTACATGTACTCGTAATGCTTTTGACGTCGGGTAACGTCAAGAATTTCATTTTAATGCTCCGGTTTTGAGTGTATGTCTTTTTTTAATCTAATAAAAATATAATAATTTGTGCTTTGTTTTTGTCGCAAACTTGCATGTTAATAAAATAAAACATAAATTTAATGAAAATAATGGTTTCATATATTTTATCAATGTTTGTCAGCAATTATCAAAGTTGTCCACGAACTTTACGGACAACCCTCGTATGTTTCATTTGTTCAACATCATAACAGCACATGGAGCATAAAAACTATCCCAGCACTTGAATTAAACAACAACGCCCCCCAAAAATCTACATGCCATGTGTAAAAATTATGACACTTTCCCCTTCATGTAAGCTCAAGTATGCAGTGCCTTGACGTCATATTCTATTATGACGTCATATCTAGGTAGTTGAGAGAAGTAACATCAGTTTGAATAGTTTGATATCTTACGGACAGCCTTATCCTAGCCGCGTCCCCTCTCCTCAGTGATGACGGGTTAACACTCACCACAGAGAAGGAAAAGATACTTGACAGGTGGGCGGAACATTTCATTGGCGTTCTGAACCGCCCTTTTACAATCAATGACGAAGCCATCAACCGTCTTCCCAGGTACCCATCAACTAGTCACTGGATGCCGTCCCCACGTTGGATGAGATCCAGAAAGCAATTAGTCTGTTGTCAACTGGCAAAGCACCTGGCCGATAGCTCGACACTATATCCCAGTTGCGATTTACAAAGAAGGGGCGTGGCTCTAGTCGAAAAACTCCATTCTCTGCTTCTGCTAGAATCGGCCTGACTAGTCACCTCCGCACCCACCGTCCAGATCATCCCCTCCCCCACGAAGATGAGACAGTGATCATCGTCGTCACCGACGGATGGATGACTAAACTAGTATATGTGCGTTGGTACTTTTTCTTTATACAAATTTTTTAAGTATATGTAATTGTTGATAAAAAGTCGTAAAAATATGCAATTTTTGTTAGAATCACGACCGTTCACGGTAGCTCAGTCGGTAGAGCGCTCGCTCCGTGATCGGGAGGTCGTGAGTTCGTAACTCGGCCGCGACTGACCTAGTCGTTAAAGTGGGTAGCAACTGTTCCTTCGCCATGCGCCATGCGCTCGGCACTTTGAAGTGAAAGTTGCGGGTCCTTCGGATGAGACCTTAAAAACCGAGGCCCCGTGTCAGCGGTAGGCGTTGGCACGATAAAGATCCCTCACTGTTCAATGGCCCTGAGTGCCGAGTAAAGGTAAAAATTTGAAGCCCTTCACCGGCATACGGAGACGTCTCCATATGAGTGAAAAATTCTCGAGAGGGACGTTCAACAATATACAATCAATCAAAGTTAGAATCACGGCTAGTAACTCAATTAATGCTGTTTTTATATGTTCATCATATCTCGGGAGTAATTCTGGTAGAGCTTTCTAACACGGTTGGCAACTGTGTGACAAATACTTTGCAGGTTGTAAATATATTTAGCTCAAAATACCTAATTTTAGCAAATAAAGGGCAATAACTGTGTCTCCAGCATTGAAGCCACAACAGATTTGATGCTATCATACATTTTTTTTACTAGTTAGGTGCATACCTTACCAAATATCACTATAAAATTTATTTACCCAAAATGGTACCGACCACCCCCAGTGGTTTATGGACTTAAAAGAACTTTGTTCTTTTCGCACATTTGCCTTCATATATACCTGTTTTGTTGTCAGTGCCCTTAAAATTTAAAAAAAATCATGCTGAACAGAAAAAAATAATTTGAATTTTGAAGCCAGAAGTTCTGATGTATCCCAAGTAAGAAATTTGTCAGATGGAGTGGAAAGAAAAAAAGAAAATAAAGAAGATTTGATGGGTAAGTTTGTTTGAATGTTTGCTTGTTGTTAAACGTCACTCTCGAGACTTTTCAAACATATGGAGACGCCACCTCTGGCTGGTGATCTAGAATATACAATTATTTAATGCCTGATTAGTCAATAGACCAGAATATTTTTCCCTCGGTGCAGGGAACAGCTCAGTGTGTTCTATTGCCCGAGGCCAGCGGCCGAGGGCAATAGAACACACTGAGCTGTTCCCTGCACCGAGGGAAAAATTTTCTGGTCTATTGACTGTTTAGGCATTAAATAATTGTTTTATTTCCTAATCTTATTTTCCGTATTAACTGTTCACAATTGTATAATCAGTACAGAAGGTTCCCGTACCATATTGTAAACGTATACCTAGATATGATGCATCTTTAATATTAATTAAAGATTGATTGTATGGACTATTGTTTACATTCCTCTCAAAAAAAGTTTCACTCATATGGAGACGCCACCACTTGCCGATGGAGAGGGACCTTTTTCGTGCCAACAGTGCACCTACTGCGACACGGAACCTCGGTTGATAGGTCTCATCCGAAGGACCGGTCTCCACGTCCCACATTGTATTAATTAAAAGTAACTCTCATTAAATAAAATATCCGACCATTGAAATCACATAATTTTTAAAAACAATGTCGAAAGATCGAATAAGATGATTGTTTACCATGTCTGTGCAGTGTTACAAACAACTAAATTTGAAACCCGGATCGGTTTTTTCCGAAATACGTTGCCGGTCAATAGAACGTGCAGTCTATTGACCGGGCAATAGATCGCAGTCTATTGACCGGGCAATAGATCGCCAGTCAATACATCGGTTTGAAAAGATAAGAAAAACTGAAAACACATACAGAATAGATGAAAATATTAAATCTATAATAAAACAACAAAATTCACTTGATTAGGTAATAATTTGTTCTACAAAGGCAAGGTATAAAAAGACGCAGGATATTACAATGATTGATGATATTGTTTAACTATTATCTGTTGTGTTTTACGTTGAATTAGAGTAAATTCAATATCCGATGTAAGATTTTAGTATTTTTTTTAATCAACTAATAATAATAATAATAGGATTGTGCAGAAATTTTATCATTTTTTTGAATATTCTTTTTTCTATTATGTATACCGTTCACGGTAGCTCAATCAGTAAAGCGCTAGCTCTGTGATTGGGAGGTCGTGATCTCGCAGTACTGTTAAAACCCCAGTCACATTTCCAAAAACGACCAACGGCCGACGGGTTTTGAAGCAAAAATGGGATTCTTCGGGTGACTGTCGGTAGTTCATCGGCCGTATACTTGCCCGATTTTACCTCTTTTTTGTCGGCCGACCAAATTTGTGTCCATCCGTCCAAGTTATAATTCTTTTTTCTGCGTCGGTGGCCGATATCTTCAATTGAAGTTATCCATCGACCAACCTTCGATCATCGTCTGACCATCGGCGGTCAGTTTAAGTTCGTCGTTCGAAAATATAAGGGTGTTCAAAATTTCGGCCGACGGTTAAGGGGGATGTACAAGCCATACTGGATCTAGTCTGGTGTAAAATAAGAAATACCAAAAATGCGCTCAATACTCTACTAAACTAGCCCAAAGTTACTCAAAGTGCTAATGCACTAGTTACCTACTATTAGAGACCAAAATTAGTCAACAATTAAGTTTATTTTGTTTTAATTAGGAGGAAACTTATCATGTTAGAACTGCGCAGCTACAGCATTTACAAGATGATAAATGCATTGGAAATGGTGTTAGTTTGATTCATTGATAATATGGCTACAACCATTTGTTTCGCTTTTTTCTTGTCATTATCCATATTAATTCTTGAAAATTTGATTTTTCATATGGGTGCCTTCCTGAGGCCATGTGTTTATTTCGTCCGCCATTCCTCTGTCACACAGAGTTCGAATAACATTGATTTTAGAATAAATGCGACCATAATAACATCAAGACAAGAAATTACTAAGTAATAATCATTAGGTTATATTACTTACTACTTTTATTTGTTGCATCGCATCATCTGATTAATGAAAAAATGCGATTTTAACCCCACTCCAGCAAATCGGGAAAAACTGATCTGTTTACAGTTCGAGTTTCCTCGTTAAGATTATTTTACTGAGCACGTGGTTGGCATGTGCATATATCTGCTGTGGATAGATCCGTTTATTACCATGATTATATTAAATTTTTCATGAAACAAGTCTTGATAATTTGTTGGTTTCTTTAAAACTCAAGAAAAAAAAGATAAAAATGTCCTAAACATATGTGTTTACGGCGGGGTCTTTTTTCTGTGGCGATAGAAGTTATTTTCAAATGGGGCACTGCAAGGAGGATGCTTAGCAATTAATTTGAAAATGTTAAACAATATGGGGTGCATGAAAAACAAATTGTAATTACATGTCTTACATTCGAAAATTGGTACATATGTATATTTTGTTTAGAAGTTAGATAGAAAAAATAGGCAGTTATAGGATTTCCTTCAGGCACCTCACATAAATAGCTAGATTGTTTGCAATGACCAACACATTGTATGGAGTAATGTTTGGACATAAAAACGCATCATGTCTCATTATGTTGACAACGTTGTAAGCTCTCGCTCATTGAACATACGAAGCTTGATAAAATATATTGAGTTGTTTCTTTGAAATTTAGAAGCGAGTATAATGTTTGCAAAGAAAGGTCCATTGCATATGCTATGTCTATCATCGCAATAAAAAGTGAGAGCAACCCCCCCGAAAATCCTGTAAAAGATTTTTAAAAAAAATTGCATTACTAAGTACGTGATGGAATATGTACTAGCCTTATAAGACCACTTGTTATAAAAAATATTTGGTTGCCCTCTCTCCCGATCTACTGCCTGGAAATGGCCCGACTAATTTTTTTTACATCCCATCACACAATATTTTTTTCTTTTTCTTCCGTCAACAATTGTGTTTAAATTTTAAGGAATTTCTTTCTCACCTATAAATACGGACCCAGTAATTTTTCCCTGAGTTGGGAGGACCACCAAACGTCATTTTAAAGATGGTATAAAATATTCAACTATGTTGATTTTTTTTCTTTACTTTGTAAAAGAATGATTGCACTTAGTGTACTAAACGTGGCCCCCGGTAAATTGCGCAAAAATAAGGTAAAGAAATTAGCCTAATGAAATTAATAAAACAATTCTTCAAGGTCTAGATCGCAATTTTGCAAAATTACAGAAATTAAAAGTGAGTAATATTGAAGAACGAGGCTGTGTTTTGTAAGAGGGGTCAATGCAAATCACGAATCTCCATTGTTATTCAAAGTTATTCCGATTTTTAGAGCTGAAATACATAGTGAGCGCATGCTTGCCCAAATTTCTCAAAAGGACAGAAGGTGTAGAACTTTTGGAAATTCAACATATTTAAGGGAGAATTTTGGGCAAGCCTGCGCTCTGGGTAAACTTTTTCAAAAAAAGGTACAAAACGCCAACAGTTTTCTTCACTGTTTACGGGTATTTACCTGTCATTGACCTCATTGTGACCTGTTTAATATTTCAATTTACCACGTGATTTGTAGACCCAGGTAACATTGTGAATACAAAAAATCGATAAACCACGTGGTTGTAGATTCCTTCGAAAGGCGTCCAACTTAGACCGTTACATGTACATTTTCAATCAATCAACATAGAATTATTTCTTTTTTGACAAGTGTTTTAATAGGGTGCTGGAATATTTAATTGGAAAAAAATGTAACGATATCTTATTTTTAGTCCTTGGGTTTAAGGGGCACGTTTAGAGGCTCAACGAGTTTCAAAGATTTAGCTCCCATCTTCAAAGTAGCATCATTCTTCAAAGTGTTTTTGACTGTAAAAAATATAAGGACACGGGGTAGAATGTGTTGATTGTTTAACACTGGCATGGAATTCTTACTGGTAACCCCCCCCCCCTCGCCCCCCCCCCCCCCACACACACACACACAAAACCAATAAAAAAACAAAACAAAAAAAACAAAAAAAAAAACAATCGCACATACAATTAATAAAATTGTGTTAGTGATAAAATATCACCACATGCAGCATCACAAAAAAAATATTCCGTACACTATTATTTGTGAGAAGTACGGGGTATTTACTGTACTTTAAAAAGTACAAATAGAGAGAGAGAGAGAGATATGCTTAAAATTGAAATACGGCACTAACCTTTGAAAAAATATAGAAGTTTTTCTTAAATATGATTTTCCCCGTTTTCATATAAAAGTAGGCTCAGTTTATTTGTTTAATTTAGTGTTAAATTTCCACCGAGAAACGACCACAAGATGGGGGATCTGGATTTATAGGGATCACATACATCTCAAAGATCCTCCCCCAGTACCATCTTTCGTAAAAAAAAATGTCGTAATCCTTGAAAAATTCTTTGTGTTTCTTTTTCTGTATACAGTTTGTATTTTGTATTAAATTCCAAAAGCCATAAAAACTGGCTAAATATTACATGTTTTCAATCGATCGATGAAATGCCCCGCCTACACTGAATATTAATGTGACACAATTAAAACCCAACTCGGACAAGCGCAACATTCCGGAATTAACGCGAAGTATATGGCTTTTTAAATTACCATTTATAAAACTAAGACGCCGTTTTCAGCGTGAATTTTTGCAAGTAATATACTACAAAGATAACAAAGTATGAGTTAGGTGTAAAATAATTACCTTTTGAGTTAATTAGATAAAGTTAGAGGGGTCCGAAAAAGGGGCCACGGCACTATGCTTAAGTGGATACATTCTTTTAATTTTGACAATATGGGCAAATAGAATTTTCGTCACAAGTACCTGCATGACGTCATTTTCAGATTGTGACATCACAAACAAGGAGCAAAACTTCAGCATATGCTATTTATAGAACTTGTGTTTGGCTATGTTTCTAATCTGAATTGTGGTTTAGTAGATATAGAGTTGGTTCGAACTTTTTGATCACCCCTGGTACTAGTGGTATTAAAACAAGGTCATTCATATCGATTAATATTTCTTTGTGTTTCATTGGTGATAATTAAAATTTTGATAGATAATATAAGTTATCTATGGGAAATTTACAAACTCTTAATTTTTAACTTTGATGGTGCTCATTTTTCCTTACCTGGAATCAGAGATTTTAAGATTTTTTTAATATCAATACGTACACTACTTAACAACTATTCGATAATAATACTAAATAAATTACTTCAAGCCACACTATAACACCTTTCTTCTTTTAAAAGTATTCATATTATTTGAAATATTTTGCAACTGTAATTCTCTTCTACATTTAAAGATTGTTATGTCCCTCCATATTAAGAAGAGGTCTGGAAAACAAAATTCTGTGCTAAAAATAGACCACGTGCTGCTATCCGTGAACTACTTTCATGGTTCTTTGCACTCTTTTTGAAGACAACGGTACCTTGTTTTGAACTTGAAATTATCATTTAAAATTGCAAACTTTATACATTTTCTCAACAAATGGTTGTAGAGAGAACATTAATGCACAGTTTGCATATTTTTTTTGGATTTTTTAAGGCTCTGCTGAATTCTGTAGCTGCGCAGTTCTAAAGAGCATATCAAAAGCATTTTTTTGCAAAAGTATAGATTATATAGACACAACATGCATTCAGTTATGCATATTTATTGTATCTTTATCATAAGGACTTAAAATTTGATCAAAATATAATGTATTTTAGCCATTTGAAGAAATGTTTACATTTTGTTCTCACTGCAATAAAGGTGGCCGGACACCCCCCTTAAAATCAAACTGTAGCCCAGAGCTCGAAGATTGGGCGACGATTTGTCGACTTGTGAATATTTAAACTATTAAGGAATGCATAATACAAAAAAAATTTTGATGCATGGATTTATATACATTTTTAAACGGAAATAACATAAATAACTAGAGCCGACCTCGTTGCAAAGCAACGAGTAGGTCTTCCGTCCTGTTTGACCGGAAGTGCATCTGTAACTTTCATTTTTTTTAAAATGCAATATTAAGCCATTTTGGCTACTTCCGGTTAGACCGGAAGTGACGTCAACGGACGGAAAATTAAGATTTAAGCTTCCAGTGACATATGTTACCCAAAAACCTGTCAAGAACGGCAAAAATATGCAATTTTTTGACTACTTTTGGTTCGACCGGAAGTGACGTCGCCGGACGAAATTTGACGCGCCCATTAGATAAAGATTGACATTTTGAACAACTTTGCTTCTTTGACGTATTACAAATTCTCAATACTTTTTGAGATATAAAGGAAAAACTTTCGGCCCTTTTTGGCCCTTTATTATAAAGACCAGCCCCTTGTCGTTGATATCTTTCGAAAGATTGTGACATTCTCAACAAGTTTTGTTCTATATGTCTTTACAAAATGTTAACATGTAATAAAATATTGCAGAAAAGGTGTCAAAAATTTCTAATTCCCGGATAGAACTTTTTTCGAGCCATAGCGAGCGCCGACGTGCGGCACTTCCGGAGAAAAAGAGTGGTGTGCGACAAAAGAGCACACTTTGCTCTATCATCGCTGAAAATCTCATGTTTCTGTCTTAAGGCATTTTCGAGAAAAATGATGGACAATGAGACCCCCTGAAAATCACTAAATCCCTGAAATCTCAAAACTGGAAGTGACGTCATCAAAACAAAAAAATAAA